>NC_034410.1:111207294-111227910 GCF_002078875.1 Numida meleagris | reverse complement strand
GAGGCACCCAAAACTGAACACAGTACTCAAGGTGAGGCCTCACCAATGCCAAGTACAAGGGCAGGATGACTTCCCTAGTCCTGCTCATCACACCATTCCTGACACAAGCCAGGATGCCATTGGCCTTCTTGGCCACCTGGGCACACTGCTGGCTCATATTCTGCCAACTGTCCATCAGTACACCAAGGTCCCTTTCCGTCAGGTAGCTTTCCAGCCACTCCTCCCCAAGCCTGTAGGGCTGCTTGGGGTTGTTGTAACCAAAGTGCAGGACCCGACACTTAGCCCTGCTGAAACTCATATGGTTTACCTTGGCCCATTGATGCAGTCTATCTAGGTCCCTCTGTAGTGCCTTTCTACCCTCTGTCAGATCAACATGCCCTCCCAACTTGGTGTCGTCTGCAAACTTACTGAGGGTGCATTCAATCCCCTCATCAAGATCATTGATAAAGATGTTGAATAGAAGAGGCCCCAGCACCGAGCCCTGGGGGACACCGCTCGTGACTGGCCGCCAACTGGATTTAACTCCACTGACCACAACTCTCTGGGCCCGGCCATCCAGCCAGTGTTTCACCCAGCAAAGCGTATGCCCATCCAAACCATGGGCAGCCAGCTTCTCCACAAGGATGCTGTGGGGGACAGTGTCAAAGGCCGTACTGAAGTCCAGGTAGACCACATCGACAGTCATGCCTTCATCCACTAGGCGGGTCACCTTGTCATAGAACGAAATCAGGTTTGTCAAACAGCATCTACCATTCATAAACTCATGCTGACTGTGCCTGATCCCCTGGTTGACCTTTAACTGATCCACGATGTATCCTGAAATTATCTGTTCCATAACCTTCCCTGGTACCGAGGTGAGACTGATAGGTCTACAGCTACCAGGATCATCTTTCCGGCCCTTCTTGAAGATGGGAGTCACATTTGCTAGTCTCCAGTCAACCGGGACATTCCGTGTTAGCCAGGACTGTCGAACGATAGAGAGCGGCCTGGCAACCACATCCGCCAACTCCCTCACCTCTCCAGGGTGCAATCCATCTGGCCCCACTTGCATGACAATGAGTATAAATTTTAGAGAAATCATTTGGATAAAGTTGGTCATACAGAAATTTGCAAGTCCTAATTTTAAGTGTTCATTCATGAAATTAACAGAAATCAGAGGTTTGAGGGAATCAGGTCATATTTCTGTGTTTATGAGATGGAGTGTTTTAGCTTCTTTCTGGGAAACACATTTTCAAGGTTTACTCTAAAGTAGAATACTTGTCAGACAAACACACCCAGACACTCACAGAGACAAGAAATTCAGGATTACACTTAGCTTGTTACTAGCTTGGTCATTAATCCTTATAATTAATTAAATTATATATTTACTCATTTAATATTATCCTGCAGTTAATTCACAAGAAAAAAAGTAAAATATTATTCATTTTTATATACATATAAATAAATTTAATATTTGCTTCCAAATTTCTTATAAAAAAAATATAAATGTTTTTACAAAGAACTAATATTTTTGGAATTCTGAAATTTTTGCTTCCCAGTTTCATGTGTGTAAAAATGATTCATTTGCATGTATACATCATTATGCAAAGCTGTTCAATGAACATGAGCCAAACTTGTGTTTAAACATGTATGGAATGAACTTCTCTATAGTACAAAATATAGAAGGATTACCCTAAATTTATCATGCCACCACTTTAAAGAAGAGATTAACTTTAAGAACATCCAGGTTTGGGGGCTTTCTGTGGAAAAATGTCACTCTTGTATAGTGTTTCATTGGAATAGTTTTGCTAGTGAGTCAGAGTTTTTATTAGCAAAAGAGGAGAGCAGACATGTTTCTTTCACTCCTTCTTTCAAGCTCTCTGTTTGTTGCTTTGTCTGTTAAAGACTCACTTAGTTTCCAGCTCCAGCAGCGATTTCTCATTAGCCAGTGCATCAGAACACCACAATAGTATAACTTCCATATCATTAAATCTTTGATGCATCTGTCAAGTCTACCAATACCACCTGTCATAACTGTGAAGAAGATATTTGTTCATGGAAAATTTGAATAGTACTGTGAATTTCTGTCATGCAGGTCCTTTTACAACCACTGCTTTTGGACATCATCAAAGTCAGGTCAAATGGAATGCTAGATGTTAAAATCTCCTAGCCTGATACATTTACTGGAAATCCAAATCCAGGTTGAACTATAACTCTGAATATCAAAATACCCATCTATTTATGCTCACCACTGGTTTGAATCAGAAGGAAATACATGTTCTAATTTAAACTACAGTACCAGCAATTGTGTGGACTGGGATTTGTTCTACATCCTGTTATAGTTCTTCAACAAGGTACTTCATTCTTTTCTACCTAACATTTTCAGCGTCAGTTTTGAAGTACATAAAACAGATTAACTAGCATGTTTTGCATATTTGTAACAACTTAAATTAGGAGTAAACTCTGCCTATCTTTCTTTTCACTGTTGAGTTCCAAACTTGTAGAAAGGCGGTATTTTATTTCTGTTCAGTTACGTATGTTGATTTGTGATTGATTCTGAAGTGTCCTGAGATAGCCTCAGAGGCAGTGTAATAGCCATGCAATTAATTGCCTCTCAGACAATTTTCAGAATATGAAAAATTAGAGAACACTGGAAAGAACTTCATTTCAATTGTGATTTGCAGGATGTCCACCTTTATCTTGTACTAACCTGGCATATTCTGTGGCTGGAAAGACCATGTAAATTACATACTGGACAATGGAGTTAGATCTGCAGAAATATGTTATTAAAATAAAGGAAGAAATCCACTGATTTCAGCATTTGTATAAACACCACTGACCTCGTTGTGACATACATGATAGAAGAACCAAGATAAACAAAGGTGTGACATCATTTTGAGGAAAGCAAGACAATGCAAGAAAGGCCATGCTAGGAAGTGCTTTTATGTCTCAGAGCCTGAATCTATGTCCTCCCAGAGGCCTTCTAGGATAAAGTTGCAACAGATCTTTACAAGACACGGAGGCAACTTCCATACACAAATATGAGATTTTAATATAACAGGGCCATGAATTTATATATATTGATCTTAATTGCATGTTTAGGGTGGAGTTGAATTTTGAAGACATCTAAACATCTTTGTAATTATTTCAGTACCTCATTTGTTCTTTACTCAGTGATTAACATGGGAAGATTATTCCAGCATTGCAACCCACAAAATAAACATCGGCCAATTAGAACAATAAAATTGTGCAGAAATAATGTTTGTTCATGTTAGAAAAAGGCATTTTCTACTTCCTTCTCCCAGAGGTCCATTTGCTTATAGTTCAGAGTTGATTCAGAATTAGTCATACCTTTTTTTATCACTTTCACAATTTCACAATTTATCAATTTCACAAATTGAAACTAAATAGATTTCTAAAAAGAGTCTCTTTAGACAGCTTACTGTAGTGGCTAGATTAGCCCTACTATTTGTAGAGTCATACCTGAAAGACATACAACAGGAGTGCCAAGTTAATGCTACTGTTCTGATTCTGGTTCTCAAATTTTCTTGCAGTTTATATCCTTGTATGACAGTACACTGTTGCCAGGTAAACATCATCTCAGTGATTAAGGGCTAAATCCATGGAGGCACTTAAACAGCTAACTACCAATAAGTCTAAACTTAAATGATCAAAAGCCTCAAGGAACTGCCTCCAGTCTACAGGCACCTATATTCCTGGCTTTAAATTCTACTACGTTTCTGTCACTCAGAGATACTCTCGTCATGCTGATGACAAGAAAGGTGTCTTTACCTTTGAGAAACTCACTGGAGGAAATGTCCAATATATGTCCCTCAGATTTCTCCTTTGACTGATTTGCAGCTGGGAATAGAGCACAGTTTCTATGAAAGTACGTTAACAACTAGACACTTATAAGATGGCTCTTTCATTCCTTTCCCTATTGAAATAACATTATTTTGTATATAATAAATGTAATTACCAAAACATTACAAATTATAATTAATAGACAATTAAGAAGTAAAAAAATATTAATGTTACAATGTAGAACACTCATTTGCCTCTTGGAAACAATACATGAGTGATAAAATGGAAATTACAATAAGAATCATAGAATCATAGAATGAGCTAGGTTGGAAAAGACCTACAAGATCACCTAGTCCAACCATCCATCTACCACCAATAACCCCACTAAACCATGTCTCTCAACACTATATCTAAACGTTTCTTGAACACCTCCAGGGACGGTGACTCCACCACCTCCCTGAGCAGCCCGTTCCAGCGCCTGACCACTCTTTCAGAAAAGCAGTATTTCCTAATGTCCAGCCTAAATCTCCCCTGGCGCAACTTGAGGCCATTCCCCCTCGTCCTGTCACTAGTTACAAGAGAGAAGAGGCCGACCCCCAGCTCACTACAACCTCCCTTCAGGTAGTTATAGAGAGTTACCTTTTTAATACTTCATGTGTGGGGAAAGACAGAAGAAGAAAATTATTTTTAATAGTATGGATAAGAAGACTGTGAAGAGGTTTTATGACAAGATTATCATGACGTTGCACTCTATTCAAACTGGAGGGAGCGCAGCTCCTAAGAATCAACAGGGTCTAGCCTCCCATGGATTTGGTGATCAGAAACAGTGTTGTAAGCATTCCTTGTCTCAGCCTCTACTTTTCTCCTGGAGCTAAGTACCTTGGATTATCAGAATACCCAAGATCCTCTTGTATTTTTATCATTATACAAATGTTGCTATGAATGACTTTATGGACCTCAGAACTGGATCTAATAGGCATGAACTCAGTAGTTGTTCTTTAGTTTATAAATTTTGGACTGGATCTTTAGAGACCATCTAGATAGGCAAGGTAAACATAGGCTTGAATTAATCTACACCCAAATCTTTCATGTGGCATATATTATCAGTAGCCCATGAAAAATCTCACAGCCTTTCCTGCCCTACTCTTCACGTATTCTTTTAGTTGTTAAAATCCATTAGTTTCTCCTTTCCCAATACCATTCGGCAGAAGGATGCTTTCATTCACCCACTTTGTGCACCTCTCCAGTTGCCTTGACAGCTGTTCTGACTTCTTTAATTACAGGTCCCAGATAGTATTTCATACCTCTGATATAAATTTATAGATAATTGGAATAACAGTTACTTTGATAAAACTCAACAGATGTTATAAATTTGCTCTTGTGAATTTCTAATTCATTTTTATAGTGATTAAATTCTGACTAACTTTGCCTGAATGGACAAAATTATCATCATGCATCACAGTCCATCACCTATAGCATCCTGCTCCTATAAAATATCACATAGATTTTCACGATTTATATAATAGATTTTATACTTTCGTGAAATTTTAAAGGAACTGTAGCTGAAAGCATATGAGGCTTGCACAGAGCTAAGTGGAATTATAGCAATATCCTCTATGAGGTGTAGGTGGGACTGGAAGAAAGGACTCATCTGTGAAAAGTTACAAGAGATTGAAGAGCTCAGATGTTCTCAGACTACTGAGAAAAATTTCTGTCTCCCTCTGACTTCTCCCCTTTGTCAGCCGAGAAAGAGGATAAAACTCCAGTTTTCTGTCTGGTTTTGATAGTAGTTATTTTCACTTGTGACATACCAAAAATATTGGTATTGTTTTGTTGACCTTTTTCCATTTATCTTGAAAGTCGCTACTCCATATAAACTCTGTGGAGGAAGGTGGAAAACCTTTTGCAACCAACATTCAAACATCAGGTTTTCCAGAGAGTTTTACTTGAAGCGTAGTGTGGTTTTTTTTTTGGCCTGAATTATTGGGTAACTAGCCATGAAGAAAAAGAATGAACTCTCCAATTCTTACTGGATCCTCCTGAAAATGTTAGTTTAGTTAGTTAGTAGATTGAAAGAAAAGCCTTTCCTTATAAAATGATTAACGTATCTGAAATGTTACTGCCGATGCCTATCTGAACATCACAGCGCTTCTCCCCTACCCTTGCTTTGCCATCTCCCAAGGTTGTACCGCACTGATCACACTTTGGGCTTTTTCAGTAAATCAAGACTTTCTGATTTGTTAAATTTAGGCAAACAGTGGGAGATGTCGGTTGCAAATTCTGTATCCCATGATTGAGGGGTAAATATATAGTCCAGAAGGATGCATAGAAAGTTTCAAACCATTCTTCAACTTCACCAATGGGAGTGATTATACGTCACAAGGAGCAGCTCCATGACTGCTGCTGGGGGTCTTCCAGAGACAACAAGTGGAGATGACTGAAACAAGGGGAGCCTACAAATCTACAAAGCAGCCTGATTGAACAATCACAAATCTCGCCTTGATACTAAGTGACAGTGTTAGGGACAGGAACATTATGGGCCATATGGCAAGCATTTTTGATTGATAATAAATGTTTATAAGTTTCATGTTGCCTGTTTAGGAGACATGCCAAAAAGATGAGATGACAGGTCCCAAAGGAATAGCACTTCAGATTTCTGCCTCATCATTCAGTCTTTTTATTAAAAATATGACCACATTCAACACTAGCATACTAAATACAGGAGATGCAATGCCTAAGCCAATGAAGTTGCAATAATTGCTATGGGAATGTCTTTAGATCACTAATTTGAGAACAGGAAAACTGTTTTTTTTTTTTTTAAGATTTTCTCCCTTGCGTATTTAGATGACTTAGTATTTCATCCCACCTGTTTTTGTTATTGTTATTTTTATTTAGAATACCTTCTTTCATCTTTTTTTTTTAACCTATCTTTGGCCTCATGTCTAATACTACTGATGTAGGCGATGCATAATTTATGTAAAGAATGATCTTTAGATAACATTTAGAAAATCCAGAAATTTCAGTGTACTCACTAACTTGCTTTTTGATAGGCATGCAACCAGCACTTGTGCATTAAACAGGTTACTGTAGGTGTCCTGCTTCCACAGTAAAGGAAATGACTAAAAAAACAACCCCACCAACTTTTCTCTCTTGATGATTATTTGTGGCCATTTTTCTCCCATCATATAATGTTTCAGTATGATTATCTGAAACTATATCAGTCTGATCTATCAAAACCACCAAGGTTACGTGAAGAACAGATAGTTGTAATGTCTTCCACAGCCTATACACTCATGAGCCTACTGACTCATTAACTTGTTTTCTGAAGTCCTGGGAGCTCTGTCAAGAAATCTGTGAAGGAATCTTCAGAAAAGAAACTCCTGGAGATAACCACTGAGAAATTCTGCTAGGCGAGTGCCTATTTGGCAGACTGGCAGAAACTATAGAATATTTTCTTTCTAATTGTTCAGATAGAATAATGCATTCAAGAAACAATACTGGATTAGAATGCTATAAGCGAAAGACATACTTTTAAACTTGAAAATAGTTTCTGGGAAAAAATTATGGCAGCCATCAAAGTTTCATAAACAGAAGAATATCTACAGTACTAAAGCAAGATGGAAAGAGGAAAGACCGAGCTTTGAAACATACAGGAAGAAGATAAGATTTCTGGATTGTACTTACAATGTTTTCATGTGCTGATTTTGATGGAATAAATAATCTTCAAAGATGCTAGTGGGACCAATGTTAAGCAATCAAATAAGGTTCAAATTTTAGCTACAGAGGACTTGACCTGTTTAGTCCCCTGACATACAATCACCATTACAGTATATTTAGCCAAAGTTAAATATTGTATGAAACAAAGAATTACAGACAAAGCATTTGAAATACAGCATAATAATTTAGTCTTTTATTTTAAAAACATTCTTTGTTCCCACTCCCTTCAGTGACAGAGAATTTTTGAATTTTTGGATCCTCTGATTGACAGAGTTTTAGAGCTTTGTCTACTTTATTCATGTTAGAATCCTGAAGAAAAACTGCAAAGAAAAACACATGCAAAATGGGTAGAAAAGAATAACCAACCAACCAACAACCATGCAGACATTACTGTCAAAATAAAATCTCCCCCAAAAAGGCAATGCATAGAATACGCTATTCTCATTATTTTACATACCAGTGTGCTTAATTGCTGATGCACCAATTTTGGACAGCTTTTAATCATAGGCTCCATCTTTCACCATACATCATTTTAGTATGGTCTTTAGGCTGTATCAGAAATGTTCCTAATTGTTTTGCTTGACTCCATCCTTCTATCTTGAGCTGCTGCTGATTTTTTAAAACATTTTTATACAGCACTGTTTTGGACTTTTCTTCTTTGGATAATACATATTAGCTTCTATGTGTTAGCCCTCCATTCTTTTGGATCAGCATGATTTTCCCTGAAGTTTTTTGATTATATTTGTCCATATAACTTGTTTTGAACAAGATGGGATGCATTCAATTTACATAATCAGCTCTATGAACTAATTAGAGGTGCTGCTATTTTCAATTTCCTAGAAAAATGATGCAAGGCTAACACAAAGATATTGAAAGCATTTGCTTCTCTAATTAGTAGACAAGGGTTTTATCTTCCATTTTTTATTCAAAGTGTTATTGTGTTAAATTATTCTGTTACACCAAAAAGTGGTGACATTTTTATCAAGGAAGGTTGAAAATAAGATGCCTCAACTCAACTAGTATTGCATAGATGCTGCCCTTTATTCTGTATGATGCAAACAAGATACAAGATCTATTTTCCCCTTGAAAGAGCATATCATATACAGGCCATATGAACCTGCAGAATATCATCATAAGATAAAATACACATATGAATGTTTTTGCTGAAGGTATTTACAAGAATAGTCAAAAATTAGTATTGTCACTATTCTGTGATATTGAGTAAATTACGTCATGAAATGTAGAAGCTGTTGTTGCGTGCATCTGTCACAGTGTATTTTTACAAAATTTGCAGCGTGAATTTCTTTGCCAGGAAGTCTCAGCCATTGGTTCTTGCTAATCCTTTATCTCTTTGTTGAGAATTTCTTGCTCAGAGATTCCTCTCCCTGAAAACAGCTTAATATACACCACAATGTTATTAATTTTTTTTATCAGACCTGTAAAACATTGACCACAAGACATTTTCTCTAGGTGTCAAATCATTTTTATAATTATTTTCCATTTCCTCACCAAGTTTTTCTGCATTATTTAAAAAGAATAGACATCATAACTCTAATCAGGATTCCAGTATAAATTGCACTGAAGTGAACTGAAGTAGAGAAAAGATCTCCACAGTCATAGTCATGAATCTCCAAATTATGCATCTAGAATAATATCATTTGTTCAACTCCTCATATTATGATGATGAATATAATTCAGCTGGCAAACAGATACCTTGCACAATGCTGTTCTGATTGTATCATACTCTAAGTCATCACAAACAATGCAGTTTACTATGCTGGTTTTCCTTTATTATTATTGAGTATTCTAGTCATTCTCTGAATCCAGAAGGAAGTTCAACATTTACTTCTGGAAAACTTAAGGAAATATGAATAGAACTGGGTTGAGTGAGAGTCAAAGGGGATACATGTTGCTCATAGATATCTTCAGACTGCAGTCAACTCTACAGAAAATCATGGATCATTATGTCACTTTAAGGGTGTCTTTAAGATACAAGAAAAAATATTTCTGTAGTCATCTAAATCTTCTAAATGAACTTCCTTCTCCTAACAAGCAGAAGTAGTGTTTTTAACGTAATGCTTGGTGTAGGGTAGATCTGGAGACTACTGATGAGATACAGTGTTTTTCACCACGGAGTCACCAACCCAAATTTTCATTTTTTTCCCATGGATGGAAGGAGCTTCCCTCTGGGGTGACTTCCATTTCACTTCAAGGCCAGCTTAAGTGCTGTTTTCTATGCTCAGCAAAGTGCTCACGCTGCAGACTCCTGAGTCTCAATCCCTTCTCTGCCTCCTCCTTGAGATTTATCCGGTCTGGAGGTAGAGGAGGTAAATGGTCTCCATCTGCTGGAGCAGCTACACATCACTCCCCTTCTACCAGGCTGTGCTATTTTTATGGCCATGTTACAAAGACAGGAGGCAGACGTTTTTCAGTGCAAGGCTTTCTGTTTAATTAAAGGCCTATTGTGCTGGAGCGAAGTCTGTTTTTTAAGGAGGGCTCTGTTTAAAATCAGGGTAATGGGTTGTTACAATTCTAGAGAAGAACATTTGCAAAGAAATATTTTTTATTGGTAAAAATTTTTGTGGAATACCACAAAATACAAAATAGATCCCTTAATCTCAGTGGCTATCTTGAAAACCTATTACTAAAATATATATAAACGTGTAAGTACTATTCATTTTTTGAATGCTGGCGTGTCGTAAAATTCTGTTTTCTTTTCATTTCAGGCTGTTGTAAATAAACTGAATCTGTACAGTAGGTTTTTGTCAGACTCCCAGAAAGACAATTTTATTTTATAGCACATCCTAGACTGACAGCCAGAAACTGTTCTGCACCACCTCAGTACAAACAAAATTAGCTTCTCACAATATTTTTGCAGATGTTAAAGGTCATTAATAGAATGAAACCAGATGACTAAAGCAATACATTTGGAATGATTGGGTTTTATTTTTCTCCCCAGCTTAAAGACACAGAGTCCACTTTTTTGACTCCTTGACTGCATTTCAAATCTATCGTTCTTTCTTTCTTTCTTTCTTTCTTTCTTTCTTTCTTTCTTTCTTTCTTTCTTTCTTTCTTTCTTTCTTTCTTTCTTTCTTTCTTTCTTTCTTTCTTNTTTCTTTCTTTCTTTCTTTCTTTCTTTCTTTCTTTCTTTCTTTCTTTCTTTCTTTCTTTCTTTCTTTCTTTCTTTCTTTCTTTCTTTCTTTCCTGTTTAATGGTTTCCAAATAATAAAAATGAAAGTAGTGGGATATGTATTTCTTGGCTTATGCAACCTTACTTGTGTGAAAGGTTTAGGATTTTTACAGAGTTGAATATAATATTAACTGTTCAAACTACATATTCCTGGAACAATTGCTCAATCTCTATGTTTTGATCTAGGTCACACTTCTGCAACGGTAAAAGGAAAGATAACTAGCAGATGCAAGTAAAATTGTGTTAAAAATGGAACTATATCCAGGAGTAAAACAAAAACTATTCTTATAAAGAAAATCTATAGATTTTGAAATGCTTTTTTAAAGTTAAAGCTGACGTTAGTAACAACTGAAAATTTCCCTCTTTCTTTCCTATGGAACAGCTATGTCATATTATGATTACTGTTTTGTGGTTTATCTAGATCATAATGAATAGCCTTTTTATCTTCCAATTTTATAATATCTCAATTATATATGCAGTACTATACCCATCAGTTTAAATTGTATTAGGCTTTTTATATGCTTCCAAAATGAACAATAGATAATAATTAATTGCACGTCACGAAGTAACAATGTCTAAAATGCTTTTAAAGACATATAATACATCAAACCTTTCGAAAAATTTTCAATATATATTGAAAAGAGCAAATCAGAAAGCAGTGATAAGAATGCAACTGTCCCTATTTTGGAACATTTATAAAGCAGATATGAAGAGGAAGAAGTGAGGCTACACAACCTATGGAGGAATGGATGCTGTCTGGACACAGGAAAATTAAGGCAGCAGTAATATGAAGGTGTGACGGTGTGAGTTTCACTAGGCAAGTGAAAGAGACAAAGGATGATGAGATAGAGGTACAGCTGCAGGGCCCAGACATGCAGCAAAGGGAAATAGGAGAAGCCATGCTGTTTTAAGTATGCTTTAAGACTTAAGAAGCCTTTTCTTACCCTAAGAAAGATACGATAAGCCTTTTCTATTGAGAATGCAGAGTACAAGCAAGAAAGGGATCAGTGGATTTGTATCTCGATCAATGCAAATTCTGGACAAAGACTCCAACTCTGTATCCAGGCAAAGAAAGAGGAAGATTTCTGAGATACTGCAAAGGAAAAGAGAAGTTTGAAAGTAAGCATGAAAGAAACATCAAGCATAAATACATTTATGAAGCAAGATCACAAATGTATTTGAAATAGTAGAAATTTGGTCAAGCAAGGAAAGAGTTTTCACTTTTATTTGGTCTACTTGAGATAACATTTGAATACTCATTTTTAAAGCCTGAGTAGATGGCCAAAGAAGCTCAGGTGAATGACCGGTGATGTGACCGGGCCCGGAGAAGTAAGGCAGTAACCTACCAGCAAAGACCTACAGAACAGGTCTTGTTCCTGGTTATGTTAGAAAGAGAGGAATGCATAGAAGAAAAAGGAGAGAAGTACAAGAAGAATATGAAGCTCTGAAGAAGCTTAAGAACCTGTTTTGATCCAAATTAAGACTCTGTAATGTATGAGAGGGAAATGCTTAAGTTAATGAGCACAAAAATGAAACTTAGCCTGGTGAAGTCACAAAAGAAAGCAAACAAACAAAAAGTGTAGAAATAATTAATTCCCTTTCTCAAGGATAAAGAGAACCATGTGCTATTTACTTGCTTAAAAACAAATAACCAAAAAACCAAATATTTCTTCTATTCTGGATAACTGGAAAGTTGGCAAATAGGTGGTAGAAGGTGCAGATACCTTGAAATTTCACAATGCTGCTACATACGTATACTATTTGTTAACTAAAAAATTGCTGTGAATTTCCTGGCATATGCTGCTCATGTTGGATAGTTTAGTTAGGAAATTATCCAAAAATATTTTATTTTCTTTTTTTCATTGCTTTATTGCTTCTTAGAATGTATCAGTTTGTGTAATGCTTTTGTCTGACTAGATCTGACAAACAGCTGGGCTGTATGGCAAATACAGCAAGGAATGAATAACCGAGGAGCATAGGGAGAAATATTTAAAGGTTAATGCAAGATAAATGCAGAAGTTTTATAAGGCAGACTTTTTAAACATCATTGTTCTTTAAACAGTTAAGGCATAGGAATACTTACTACATCAAACATATAATGAAGAAACTTTCATGTATTAGACCACTGGGTAGCCTAGCACATAAGAGATATGTGTGGGAAGACCAAATATTCTGTCCCACTCCCCTCAAAAGGTAGCTGGATGAGCTTTAAATGTTATTGTACTACCACAGTTTTACAAGAAAAAATGATGTGGTCAGTTTCTGTTCCAGCTAAACAAATTCAGATGTATGAAAACCTCGACCAAAAGCAGTTAACCTTCATTGGAGTGTACGAATTACAGAGGGGATACTTCTAAATCACTGATCACCCCTCAGAAAGCAATATTTTTCACAAGGGAAAATTGATAAATAGTAACAGAGTGGATTTTCTTTTCTTTTCATTGAATGTCGTAGAGAACTGTTTTAAGTAAAAATGCTGTCAAATTTGCTTTGATCTCCTGGAATACTTGTAAAGGCAGACCTCTGGGAGTGATACTTTGCTGGTAGCAGTCTTAATTCTTTGCATTTACAGAACAGTCTTCAACTACAGACCTTAAAGTACTTATTTATGCAAAGCTCAACTGATTAATTTCTCAGGCATCTCAGTTAATATTTTCATACCCACACTGCATACTAATTCATGGCTGTGTACTGGTGTCACATGCCAAGGCATCAGAGGACTTGAGAGTCCTAACTTCTTCGGTAGACCACTAAACGACGGCCTGTCCAGTCAAAATGCCCTGTAAGCAGAAAGCCTACTGTATGTAGTGATGAAAATGAGCAATAAGTCCAACTAAAAAGCCTGGATATTACAGCTGTGTTTTCTTTGAATTGTCAAAGTGAATCACCCATTCTTTTGATATGAAGCTAACCTATCAGCTCTAAGAGGCATTGGCAGAAGCATTCTCTTGTAGTTAATTTTTGGATAGTCCAATTTCCATTAAATATTAATATATTTTGCAGTAGCTTTCCACTTCATTCTGAGTGGGAGGAGATCTCTGGTAACTGTTAACCTTCATCTAATGTCAACTTGTTAACTGTTCACTTCAGCTGCCAAGTAATAACTTCTGTTACTATATGAAAGATTTAATTTTGTCAAGAAGCAAGTAATTTAAATATTATTCTTTGTATGTGTGAACATGATTCCTAGAATAAATAAAGTAATAAATTAGATATATTTAGAATCTATTGGAAGACACAGAGGCTTCATTTAACTCATTTTAAAAAATACAGAAAAGATATTACATTTTATTTTAGATATATACTCGTATGTTGTAAGTAGACACCGACTCTCTCTTAACATTTAGAGTTATTTAGCCAACAAATTAATTTAACACAATGAGCTCTTGCTGCAAAACACCATGGAAAGGGAGTATTTACATATGCTAATAGCTTCCAATTAAGAAGCATGCAAATAACTGGGAGAAAGCAAAATTAAAACACTGTGCTAATAACCTGACAATTTCAAGTAAAACTGTATTATGCAAGACTGCAGAAATAATTGTGCACACAAGGTCTTTTTGATTACAAGGATATCTAATTCAAAGTGTGTACGAGATTCTCACCTACTACAGCCCTTGACAGACTTCTTGCTGAAGAACTACAGACCTTTTAAGTAAAAGGTGAGGTTCTGAGGCACCACTTGGTGTCAGTTACATGCAGAATAATATCAGGTCAGGAAATTCATTATGGTGATCTTTCAGAGTTCACTCTTTGGTGTAAGAAAGAAGTGGGACTGTAAATGGTTTCTTGAGCTACTGAACTAAGATAACCAAAGCAGAGAAACAGCAACTGCTTGATGATTTGTGGTGATTAAGGATTTGCCCTTTCACAGAAAAAAAATGGATGTCCTTCTACAAGAAGGTCATGGTTTCACAACTTGGTTTTCATTCAAATTACAATAGACTGTGAAAATTCAAAATGTCTCAGTAGAAAGTCATTCTGAAAATAGAAATTCTGTTTTGAAAAGTCAAGATGTTTCATTTAATAAGGTAGAAATTTGTTTCAATAATATCACAACATTATAATGTTTTGTCGGCCTGCAGCATGTTACTACCACTGTAGAGTAATATCATATGAGAACTTAGCTGTGAACATCTTTGCGGTCCTTCTCTGCACTCAATGTCCTTCTTGTGTTGGGGGCTCCAGAACTGGATGCAGTACTCCAGGTACAGGTCTCATGTGAACGGAGTAGAGGGACAGAATCACCTCCCTCAACCAGCTGGTCACACTTCTCTTGATTCAACCCAGGATACAGTTGGCCTGGGCTGCAAGTACACATTACTGGCTCAAGTTGAGTCTTTCATCAACTGACATACCCAAATCCTACTCCTCAGGGCTAATTTCAAGCCATTCTCTGTCTAATCTGTATCTGTGCTTGGGAATGCTCTGACCCAAGTGCAGCACCATGCATTTGTCATAGAATCATAGAATCACAGAATCATTGAATGGCCTGGGTTGAAAAGGACCTCAAAGATCATCGAGTTTCAACCTCCCTGCTGAGTGCAGGGTTGCCACTGCACCACTAGACCAGGCTGCCCAGAGCCATGTCCAGCCTGGCCTTGAATGCCTCCAGGGATGGGGCATCCACGACCTCCTTGGGCAACCTACTCCAGTGCGTCACCACCCTCTGTGTGAAAAACTTCCTCCTAATATCTAACCTACACCTCCCCTGTCCTTCCTCCTAATAAAACTTTTAAACTGAGACATCTCCCTTGTCTCAGTTTAAAACCATTCCCCCTTGTCCTATCGCTATCCACCCTCGTAAACAATTGTTCCCCTTCCTGTTTATATGCTCCCTTCAAGTACTGGAAGGCCACAATGAGGTCTCCCTGGAGCCTTCTCTTCTCCAAACTAAACAAGCTCAGTTCCCTCAACCATTCTTCATAGGAGAGGTGCTCCAGCCCTCTGATTATCTCGGTGGCCCTCCTCTGAACTCGTTCCAAGAGCTCTGCATCTTTCTTGTACTGTGGGCCTCAGGCCTGGATGCAGTACTCCAGATGGGGTCTCACAAGAGTTGCATAGAGGGGAACCACCACCTCCCTCTCCCTGCAGGCCACTCCTCTTTTAATGCAACCCAGAACATAGTTGGCCTTCTGGGCTGCCAGCGCACACTGCTGGCTCATGTCCAGCTTCTTGTCCACCAGGACCCTTGAGTCCTTCTCCGCAGGGCTGCTCTCAAGGAGTTCTTCCCCCAGTTTGTATAAATACCTGGGATTGCCCCATCCCAAGTGTCTTTGTTTAACTTCATGAGGTTGGCATGGACCCACCTCTCAAGCCTGTCCAGATCTGGATGGCATCCCTTTCCTCTATTGCGTCAACTGTACCAGCTTGGTGTCATATGCAAACTTGCTGAGGGTCTATTCGATCCCACTGTCCATGTCGCCTACAATGATGTTAAATAATACCAGTCCCAGCACCAATCCATGAGGAACGCCACTTGTCATCAGGCTCTACTTGGACTTTGAGCCACCGACCGCATCCCTCTGAGTGCAACCACCCAGCCATTCTTTATCTAAGGAGTAGTCCATCCATCAAATCCATTTTTTCTCCAATTCCGTGACCAGGATGTCGTGTGGGACGATGTAAAATGTTTTGCACAATTCCAGGTAGATAATGTCAGTTGTTCTTCCTTTATCCAATGATGCTGCAACTTCATCATAAAAAGCCAACATGTTTGTCAGACATGACTTGCCCTTGGTGAAGCCATGTTGGTTACCATCAATCACCTCATTTTTATTTTCCATATGCCTCAGTAGGGCCTTCAGGAGGATCTGCTCCATGATCTTGTGAGGTACAGGGGTGAAACTGACTGGCCTGTAGGTCTCTGGATCTTCTTTTTTTCCCTTATTGAAAACGGGGGTTGTTTTCCCTTTTCCAGTCAGTGGGAACGTCACCAGACTGCCACGACCCTTCAAATATGATAGATAGATAGTGGCTTGGCAAATTCATCCACAAGTTCCCTAAGAACTCGTGGATGGATCTGTTCAGGTCCCATGGGCTTGTGGGCCTTCACGTTCTTTACATGGCCTTGAATCTGATCTTCACTTACAGCAGGCAGATCTTGCTTCTCCTGGTTCTTACCTTTGTACCATTGTCTGTGTATTGCTTACGCTCCAAAAATCAGGTCAACTTTGCTGCTAACAGTACGGGAGAACCAAAAAACAGAGAAAAAAAAGAAAACCAGTTTTTTCCTACCATGTCTACTTTTCTAATCTATTTCTTATAGTTTGTGTTGATGACACTGTTAAGTCTGTCAGTCTTCGTAGATATTTAGGACTTGACTTCTTAAATGGATGAGTCTCATCTTTGTAATTGTATTGTCAAATTCTAATACTGCGTCATATTTTATCTGCTAGAAAATATTTTTATCCTTACAGTAAGTGCATGCCATTTCCTCTGCAGGTCATTCCAAAAACTTTCCTTAATGATAATACTAACTGTATAGAGATAGATGACAATCGTACAAGAGCATACTTTCTGTAGAGATTTAAGGTACTTCTGTTTCCAGCTGAAATTACTGAAAGCACAGCCTGTTGCACTGAAAAAAAAAATTCTATATTTTTATCTGTTGAGAACAAAGGAAATATTTCAGAACACTGCAGGAATGACTAATTTTAACTATCCAAACAGCTACTATCATACTGTCAGGAAACAAACCATATGTCCTGTGAATCTGATCAAAATTAATCAGCAGATTTGGAGCAATAAAGCTCACAGCTGATGAGAAACGTAGTGGAGACAAATAAATACTCATTAAAAACAAAGCAAAATAAAACAAACTTTGATAGATATTTTATGGTCACTAATAAATGTGAGAAAACTTCCTTGTCTTTTATTTACCCAACTGTGAACAGCAAATGTGAATACAGACAGCTCTAAAACCCTCATCCACTCGGGCAAGAGTTTGTTTTGGTGTTTAGAACAGCAGTTTCAGAGTCAGGAAACTTGATCCCTAATCATCTCTCTGCTCGGTTTCCAGATCCTCTCAGCATCTGCCTTCACTGCAGTCCAGAGAGTTGAGTGCAACTTTTGACTGTGGTTCAAGTAGCTCTAAACCATCCTGGGTACAGACATAGTGTTGTTAGGGAAGTATTCACGTCATCATGGGCCCATAGACACACAGGGCTCTGAGTGAGTACTCAGCAAGTTGCTTTTGATGCTCCTGTGGCTATATTAGCCAACCTCTGGACTTCTGTGAAACTTTCTCCCACACTCCGGCCTTAATCCACATAAATAAACTATTAGTTGTAATATGGTAAACAGGGTTATGCATACATACTCTTGTCTGTTTGTTAGAGTTTGCATAAAGAGGGCGCTTGGGCATTTTGGAAATTTTAGGAGGTCTTGATCAAAATCCTTCTGAAGCCAGTGGGAAGCTTTTCAGAGACACGTGGTATGGCTGCTGGAAGAGTTCTATGTCAATAGCCAGTTTTGTTAGCAGCTTGTGCTGCTGCCTGAGGCAGGTTTCTTTGTGGTGTGGGTTCACTCATCTTTTTTTTCCATTTAATTGTGACTCAAGAGTGACTCAATTTATAAAAGGAAAACACTGATGCATTTTTTTAACTAAAGTAATGTTTCTATTGTATGTTAGGTATGGGTCACCCTGTAAAAAGGCAAAGCTAATCTGAGAAAAGGGATCAGCACTTTTACTCCTGTTAGAATTTCCTTCTTTCTTTGCTGTTTTCTTCTCTGTGGTGTACAACTTTTATTTTATCCTATTCCCAATTATTTTTGTGATTTTTTCCTTTAATCTCATTTTGACATCTTTATTTTTTTTCTTTCATTTTTAAGTAGAATATGAACTCTACAAAGTGTGAAATTGCTTCAAACTCATTGTGTTCAACTACATTTGGACTTAGACAATCTTCCCCAGTCCATCTGCTGATATTAAAGTATTTCGCTGTTGGTCAACCAGTGAATGATGTCTATGAAGACAGAATAAAATCGCAGAATTGAAACACCCTCCATCATGTTGCACTGAACTCCTTGCAAGCTGGAAGACATGACAACATGACCAACTGAAACCAGAATGCTTATGCACAATGTTGTAAAAATTGTTTTCGTACCTAGTATTTTCAAGGAAAAAAAAGAAAAGTGTTGTTTCCAGTTCTCTACCACTGATACACATCTGAGTGGAAAATATGGAATCAGAAGGAAGGTGTCATAATCCAGTCTTTAACCTTTTCTTTCCATGTAGGGCTTACTGATGTGAGAAAGTAGATGTGCATGGTGTTTGACAGGCAGACAAGGCAGAAACAACATGAACCAAAGGATTTGCAATCTGCAGACCAGTTGTGTGATTAGAGCTGGTTGAGAAAATCTCTGTAGCCATGCAGAGTCTTCTGGTGTCAGCTGTGCTGCCTACAGAGCACAGACATTAGATTTCAGCATTTGATACAGAGAAGACAAACTGTAAATGGAAGATGCAGTGGATGGATGTCACTAAATGTAGCAATTTCATAAGTGTAGGGAAACATATAACGAGGTATCAGGTGTATGCCATCTTGCTGGAGAAAACACAATCTTCTAATGTTTCCATTTCTTTATTTCCTTAATTGCTTTGTCCCCCCCCGCCAATTTTCTCATAGTTCTTTTTTTCCCCCACTTAAAAGGATGCTGAATGTAAGGATGGTGATGTGTGGGAGGAAAGTGGGGGCTGGCAGATTGTGTTCAGCATCCTCCACTTTCCCTTATTAGTTTACTCAGACACATTAATTCACATTATGAGAAACAGATGAGAAACTGCTAAAACATACATTATGAGAAACATTAAGGGAAGCCACTAAGCATACATCTAAATAATGTTAAACCAGCAGCGACTCCAGCTGAGGACCAGCTGACTTGCTGAGCTCTGTAAATCTAATCTTCACAGCATTCACACAGTATGCATATTTCCACTAACCATCAGACAGGTTGAGTTGTAATGGTGAGTAATCATTGCACAAACTGTGTGAGGAAGAGAAAAAAGGGCAAGACATAGAGGCAGTAGCACTTCAGTGAAAGGAATTGATGACAGCATACACCTTGTCTACGTGATACTCATTTTTCAGCACAACATACAACTTTCAGCTGATCCACACACTTTATTGAATACACTAGATCATGTTTCCCTTTTCTTTTCCTTGAGTTTTCTTCTCATGTTGCAGAAAGACCAATTTATGCTCTGTGCAAAACAATCAGCTGAAATGAGCCAAATGTAATGAAGTTCTAAGGAGATAAAAAGGGATATTTCAGAGAATTGTCTACAGAAAAACATCTGTGTTTTGGCTGAACCTTCAGAATAAATACTTGTGGTTGCACAACTTGATTTTATTTTGAGCTGACCTGTGGAAAGCATCAACAGGACTGGTCTGATATTCATCTCTACTAATGTTCTGACTATTTCAGTTAGCATGGCTTGATGATAAGTCCTCAGCAGAGCGAAGAATTGGAGTGTCTGAGTGAGATGAGGTCATTTCATGTTACTCAGAATGATTTTTCTGTATAGATCTTTCCTTACATTGAGATTCAGCATCTCCCGCATCTCCAATCCTTTTAGTAACATCACATAGTAAATTTTGCTAATCTTACAAGTAGAATAGCTCAGATTTGCAAAAACAAGTCAATTTTCTCTTTAAAGTCTTGCCAGACAGACTTATATGCATTTTGCTTTTGATATTACACAAAAATTCCCCAATTATATATTTTGAAGTTTCGTTTTCTTTCTTTCTTCCTTTCTTTCTCTTTCTTTCTCTCTTCCTCATTCCTTCTCTTTCTCTTTCTCTTTCTCTTTCTCTTTCTCTTTCTCTTTCTCTTTCTCTTTCTCCTTCTCTTTTTCTTTCTCCTTCTCCTTCTCTTTCTCCTTCTCCTTCTTTCTTTCTTTCTTTCTTTCTTTCTTTCTTTCT
>NC_034410.1:111002983-111206579 GCF_002078875.1 Numida meleagris | reverse complement strand
TTTCTTTCTTTCTTTCTTTCTTTCTTTCTTTCTTTCTTTCTTTCTTTCTTTCTTTCTTTCTTTCTTTCTTTCTTTCTTTCTTTCTTTTACTTCCTTCCTTCCTTCCTTGCTTCCTTCCTTTCTCCCTCCCTCCCTTCCCTCTCCTCTTTTTTAAGGTAGATTCTTTTTAGATACTTGGAAGATGTCAATGATTGTACAATAACCATTGCCAAAAAATAATAAAATGCTATGTAAGGTATTGTGTTTTCCCTGTAAAGCAGGAATAAATATAAATATGAAAAGAATGTATAGCCTCTGATACCATATGTTAGGCTTTTTAATAATCACTAATGAAAGAGAAATTATTGCTAATAAATAACATACACCATACAGTAGATGAGTCCCCTAGCAGCATCACAGAAATTTTGAGTGTATGTGTTTGCATGGGAAGACATCTATCTTCCTCTTCCAAAGCAACCAAAATTAGAAAGCAATGCAGGTTCATAATTCTCCTGATTTTGGCTCTCCCTTCTTTTAAGCCCATCTGGCTATGTCTCTGCACATGGCACCTCACTAGCTCTGTCTGCCAGCCCTTACCTTTGTAAGGCATTGTGGCAGCCTGCCATCTCTCTGTCTTGCAAACTTTTTGTTGTTGCCACGTTGTGCCTTGATTTCACATACCTTTTAATTTATCTTCAGATCTTTCTGCTGTCTGCTTTCTGCCAGTGGAAGAACTGTTTTATTACACCCTGCCTTTGTTTCCAGTCTGTAGTCTGGTTCTGTGAGCACAATGTTGTCGCAGTTTTGAACTAGATGCAACATATTGCACTCCAAAACAAAACATATTGTTTAAGACCAACTTCTTCTAGCATAAACACGCTGCTGTTGTACAACACTCTTTATGTGGGGAGTCCTACCATGCTTAGACTTCTTATCTTTTTTTCCATGGATATCTTACCTTATCCATGGATGGATGTAATTCATTATTTTATATTTCTTCATTAAGGCTCATTAACAAAGCAAAGGCTGGCATTTCTTTCTATGTGTCTAAAATATATTGTACATAAAATTGCAGGCGACTGATGGGTATTTTGATATTGTATTTTAAGAAAATTTGTCTTGAGTAATATTAAAGGTGGAAGCAGACTTCTAGTATTGCTCCATAAATTTTCTGTCACATTTTAAATGGAATTGCTCCAGCCATGATTGAACTGCTTTTGCATTGGTTTTCTGTTAGTGTTCTTGTTAATGAGAAAAACAGTGACACAAATGTAATTAAAAATCAAATTTGAAATTTCCACATGCGAATATTTATACAAAATATGGTTATGTTCAATAGGGAAACAGGCAATGGCATGTGATGTATTTTATAAGTAATGGCTAGCTAACATTGATGAAATAGAAGTCATTAAACAGAGAATAATTGCAGTAGACTTTCTGTGTTTGATCTACAGTTAAACAAAATGTAGCCAAAAATGTGGTTGGTTAATTTGAACAACAAATGTACTTGACTGAGAAAAAATTTTTATTTGCATAGACACTGCACAAACAGAATTTGAGGTTAAGCAGGCTAGATAAATAATTCCTTGTGAATGATTTGCTTAGCAATAATAGAGCTTCACTTTTTCCTGTTGTTGGTACCTTTAACATTACCTCCTTTTTTACCTTCTCAATTTTTTTGCAGAGAGAGAAAATTGATAGCTATATAGCAGGAGTAGCTGACAACTTAATGAACAATTATTATGGTCTCAGGCATATTTTCCAACAGTTGTTCATGAAGAGATGGCTGGTATAATCCACAGTGCTGTTTAAGTGGTTCCTCTTTTGTCAGCACCTGCTATTAGAGAGCATCATAGTCAGTGGGACTAGAGTGTTTACCTCTCTTTTTAGCACACTTCCAATTGTAGGTGGCTGGAAACAAGCTGCAGCATGAGGGGGACCTCGCTTTCTGTCTTGGAGGAAGCAGAAAACCATGCACTGTACAGAGGGACTAAACATTGACTGTGTTTTGGACAGATTTGTGAAACAAAATAGAGTCTTAGTAAATTGTTTCTCTACTGGTTTTAAAAAAAGGGAAATGATGATGGTGCAATTGTACAAAACAAATATTGATAGGGGCTCAGAGTTCATCTCAATAACAAACCTGTTCTATAACTCTGAAAGGCAAAAAAAAAATAAATCAGAGGGAAATGGAGATTTTTCTGGTTTGAGCCACAGTTTGTAGGGGTTTGTTTTTAAGAACTGTAAGGTATAGATTCTCTTTTCTCAGTTGAGCCAGATGGTTACAGAGAGCTTCATGATTCATTGTGAATGCTCTTACACAAATTATAAGCTAGGCGAGTAGACACTGCTTATCTCCTGCATAGTCTCATCTACTCATCCTACTGAGTAGCCTGATTCATAAGAGTGTCCTGGTTTGGGTGGCACTGATGGAAGTTGCGTTTTGTCAGGACAGTAGCCTGTTAGCCTATACAGTTACCAAGGAAGCAGGTTTATCTTGGTCAAGTTAATTTTGTATTGCTACTCTGAACTTCAGGACAAACTAAAATCAATATCAATGTCATGTAGCTACTAGTGAGGTTCATGTGAAACTTTCATAATAAGCTCTTCATTTAAAGTAAAGATAATTTCTCTAGTAAAGTGAAAAACTATGTACTTTTGCCTCACTTAAAGGTCCTCTATTTACATATAGAGGATACTCAACAGAAGAACCCAGAGAGATTATCTGCAATGGTTTCGGCAAGGTTGACTTTGATAGTCTCAGTCGCTGTTTAGAGTTTTTAATGTATCTACAATCAAGGGCAATCAGTCCTCCAAATATGATTGTCAAAATTAACAGCACTGAAGAATTTGAAGTAAGTACCAGTTAAAAAGCTATTGAACTGCAGCAAAGAGCATCATTACTGAAATATTTGAACAGGTTACCTCTTGTGATCTTTAGCTAAAGGAATCAGTGTTTATAATTCCAGTTCTCGGTAAATTTTACTTTGTTAGCATTCAATTAATGCTATTATACTAATTAATGTATTAATTAATTTTGTAAACGGCAAATTATAGCCGTCATTTTATATAGCATCTTTCTAATCAATACTTGTGCTTTGGGGTAATGAGCAATGTTATTGTATTATTTCCTACATGACATGTTTAGGAAGAATGTTTTCAATAAAATGTCTTATTTGTTCTTTCTGCAGGAGAACAGCACTGCACATTTCTTGGATTAGGAATAAAATCAAAATAAATACAATGTATGGATGTTACAAGAAATGTCATCCTGCCAAAATATAAGTTAATATTGCAGCATCACAGTGATCAAGTTGTCAGTTTGTATGAAAAGTGCTTCATATAAAAGGCACTGTTTGGAAATAACACTGTACCAATTATAAAAGACAGAATCAGAGTCCTGTCATTTCATGATTTGAAATATTCATGCTTTAACTCAAGTACATAAAGAAATGCTACCTACTGCATCAACAGTTAAAACTCAAAATACACACAGCACTTGGGAAAGAAAATGTTAAGGTGTACTACGTTTTATCAAGATTGATATATACAAAGTTTTTGACAACGGTGATTTGGAAGTGATTAAATGGACGATACTGTCATTTGTACAGTCAAATAGAGTCCCAAGATATGTTTATTTACACAGTGAATCTTCTGTTTTTGTTTCTCCAAACCAAAGATTTCTTTACCTAATTCATTTTTTTTTAAATTTCATTCAAGCCAGTACTAAAGAATATGGGATATTTTTAAAGTTTTGTAGTGGAAATACAGGGATATGGCATGTGGTTTAACTAGGAGTCCTAAGTATTTTGTAGTCACAGAAGAAAAACTGAAAGAATCACTGGGGAATTAATAATGCTAATTCATGATGCAGTACCTCTCTCAGCTTTCCAAAATTATTTACTTTAATATGGCAATATAGTCCATATCCATCAAAAAAGTATTAGAAAAGTATGGAAGTTTCACTTTTCTCTTGTGTCAGTGTTTCATTTCAACATTCATTAATACTATTGTACTTCTGTATATGCTGAGTGACTATACCTGCAAGCCTATCGAGAGGTGGAAAATTATGCTTAATTTCATTTTACGTCAAAATCCCAGTTCATAGATAAGCTGAGGTACTTGGCTGAGATTACATACAAAAGAACTGAATCCAGTAAAATACGTAAAGATGTGAACAAGTACACTAACATTGAAGTCAAATACAAACCTCAAGAACTGATCACCAGGAAATATAAGGTCTCTCTGAGACGCTTGGAAATTTTAGAGATTACCATACAGATGTGTAAAATTGTGATACGAAAGTTTAAAAGAAGGGTTTTCATGACCAAATACAGTTCGAGATGAATGGGTTAGAAAGTTAAAAAGGGAGTTTGGATGGAAGTAAAATATATTTCACCTAATCATTTCTCATTCTGTGTTATAAAAGGGTTTTCTTGTAATTTTGTCTTTGGAGTGGGATACAGAGCTGCTGATCCAATTATAAGAAGACAAGGTTTGTCAGAGGGAAATTGGATCAGGAAGGTGGAAGTGTGAAGGTCTCTAAGAACTGCCCCTGGCCCTCATATCCCTGAACATCTTCAATACATCTTCAGTATTTTACTGCACATACAAATACCAAAATGCACATAATAGTTAACGTTTTTTTTTCTTTTTTTAAAATATTTTGAGTATCTGTACTTTCTCCTTGCAACCTATGTCTAAACATGTCTTCAGTAATCCTCTTATGTGATCTTTCATGATCACAAGTAGAAACAGATTGACACTTAAATCTAAAAAGCAATGGAGAGATCTAGGCCTCTATACCATCCCCGTGTTTAGTTTATCTACAAAGTGATTTTAATTTTTTAAAGATAAGTAAGAATTTTAGAGTTCAGAAGAAATGTCTCAGACCAACAGCAAATACTCAGAACTTGCAGCAAGTAGGCTAGGAAAGAAGACAATATTTTACACAAGGAATTCAAGTATGATCATGTGGATGGGGCATCCACAACCTCCTTGGGCAACCTGTTCCAGTGCATCACCACTCTCTGTGTGAAAAACTTCCTCCTAATATCTAACCTAAATCTCCCCTGTCTCAGTTTAAAACCATTCCAGTACAGGAATATCCAAATTTTATTTTTTGTTAACTTTAAATGGTCCTTATGTTTTAATATATCATAGCTTGTATGACACTTATTTAAAAACTTCTCATAACTGTATTTTTCTGCCTTATCTACAAGAATTATTGGATTATTGGGTATTATTTGATGTTTATTCTTAGATAAATTAGGTATATGCTAAAATTGGATTTGCATGAATTTTTATATTATCTCTGACTCCAGTGTTAGCACCATGTTGGAAAGAAATGTCCACCCTGATCACATTGTGGCATTTTGAGATGTTGCCTCCTGTCAGTCTGTTTTTGGACTTTGTCAGGTAGTGATACAAACTCTGAAGGCAAAAATAGATCTGCAAGTACGCAAAATAATTGCAGTTGGGCCCTTGGACACACTGACTGCCAATAGAGATCTGTTGACTAAAGCATACTCTTGTCAGGTTAGTGGCATCGTCCCTTGCTTGTAAATTTAAAAACATATCGCTAGTGTCTGACCCGTAGTGGTTTAATCTGAAGGCAAACATTATGTGTCCTTGTTCTTGCTTTATGTCTCAGTATCTCAAATGCACACTCTCTCATCATATGGCTGCAGTTTCATACCCCTCATATTAGAGACGATGATCAAGGGGAAACCCTGAAACATCTTCATAAGACATCTGTCTCACTTCAGAATTACCCAGGGGCTTCTGTCTGTTTTTGACCACTCTATTTAGCAGTGGTGGTGGTGATGGAAAGAGGAGCCCTTGTGCAATCTAGGCTCAGATGCTTGATAAATGTCAGACATATGCTATTTCACGCCTTGGAAATCTCCATAGGTATCTCATAAGAAAATTGTTAGGCCAAACCTCCACCTAACTTTTTTCTTGTTTTCCTGCTTTGATTTCAGAAACTAAGCCTTAAAAATTCTCCATGCAGTTTTATAAAACCTCATAAAGTGAGATTTGCTAAGGTAATCTTCCTTCTTTTGTGTATTGCTGTGGATCAGACTAAACATTGATGGCTGGGTGTATTACCTGGAGAAATTGCCATCTGATCATTGACAGGCAAGGTGAAGCCTTATTGCAATTATAAAATGATTGCAGGACAATGTTATTAGGAAGAAGTAGAAACCATTGATTGATTTGGCACTTCATTTAACTTTATCCAAGTTAGAATCAGATGTTGCAATAACTCACTATAACACCACTGGAGACATAGGCAGACCTACTTTTGTCCAATTGTTCTGCTAAAGGATAGAATTCCTAGTAAAAATGCCCTGAAATGAAATGTAAAAGTAGGTTAAAAAATTGGCTGATGTCTTTCTCTTCTTGTCAGATTTCCTGAGATTTTCAAAGTCTTTTGAATCTCTCACTCCCTCCTGATTTGTTCACCTGTTGTTCATCCTTTTACTCACCCCTGGTCTTGTCATAAGCCATAATTCAACTCTGTCTCTGCAAAAATGTGTAGAACGAACTGCCTATAACTCAATGCAAACTTATCATGGGAAATGAGCACAAAATTCAGCTGGAAATTCTGCAAGTTAATAAGTATGTTACACTCCCATAGCTTTGTCCTAGTTACTGAACTACTACTAAGATGCTTCCTGAAGACGGTCAATTCAGAGGACAACACTTCTTTCTTTAAGCCATTAAGCTCTGTTAGATCTGCTTTTGCTGGTCTTTGTAGTGGAAATATCATGGTTCTCACCTGAAAAAGAAAACAAGAGCTAGGGTGGCAACAGAGGACTACTGGAGGGGAACAAGACAAGCGAGGACACAGGCTCTCAAATCATGATATCAGGCCTCTTCATGAGAGGAATGGAGGAAGTTATAGAATCATTGAATCACGGGATGGCCTGGGTAGAAAAGGACCTCAAAGATCACCCAGTTTCAACCCCCCTGCTGAGTGCAGGGTCGCCAACCACTAGACCAGGCTGCCCAGAGCCACGTCCAGCCTGGCCTTGAATGCCTCCAGGGATGGGGCATCCACGACCTCCTTGGGCAACCTGTTCCAGTGCATCACCACCCTCTGTGTGAAAAACTTCCTCCTAATATCCAACCTACATCTCCCCTATCTCAGTTTAAAACCATTCCCCCTTGTCCTATCGCTATCCACCCTCGTAAACAATTGTTCCCCTTCCTGTTTATATGCTCTCTTCAAGTACTGGAAGGCCACAATGAGGTCTCCCTGGAGCCTTCTCTTCTCCAAACTAAACAAGCCCAGTTCCCTCAACCATTCTTCATAGGAGAGGTGCTCCAGCCCTCTGATCATCTCGGTGGCCCTCCTCTGAACTCGTTCCAAGAGCTCTGCATCTTTCTTGTACTGAGGGCCCCAGGCCTGGACGCAGTAAATCCTCTGTTTTATGATTTACTTTGACATTGCCAGTTTGTGCTGATCTTTTACTGCTTTAGGGTTCAGTCACTTATGGCTGCACACTTTCACTGGTGACTTTGACACAGAAAATAAGGTGTGGCTGGTGAAGTCTCATGCTGGTGAAGGGAAGAGATATCAGAATGAATTGGAGTATCCCCAGTATCTGAATTATAGCAAAGGGATAAAAGCATATTAATATGAACTGGAAGTTTGTAGATTTACATACTTCAGCCAATAAGAACTTGGAGTCAATATGCAGAAATGACTGCAAGAAGAACTGGTGAATTACTTTGCCTTTAGAAGCTGCACAGTTGCCAAAATATCATAACGTAAACCAACAAATCAGGTAGAACCAATGCAATCATAAGATTTAGTACCAGAAGTATTTCCAGTAGGAAAAAAAAAAGTAAAGTTGTAGAAGGTACTGGTAGTGCCTGATCTAGTAAACAATACTTTTGGTTAGCCCAAAAGTATTGGGTCTTTTCCAATGGAACTATTCTATTCTATTCTATTCTATTCTATTCTATTCTATTCTATTCTATTCTATTCTATTCTATTCTATTCTATTCTATTCTATTCTATTCTANTTCTATTCTATTCTATTCTATTCTATTCTATTCTATTCTATTCTATTCTATTCTATTCTATTCTATTCTATTCTATTCTATTCTATTCTATTCTTCCATTTCCTAGAAAAGATCTAGGAAAGGTGCAAGGGTGTAGAGGGCACTAAGAGGAAAAAATGATTTTTCTCAAAAAGTAAAGGTTTTACCTAGAAGTCTGTGTTGCTTTAAAAATGATATCAGAAACTAATTCAGAATATTGAGCAAAATGAACAAGAACAAAAAACATTGAGATAAAGCAACAATTTATTACATTATTCTACACCTTGAATTCACTCAGGAACAGCCTGTAAAGCATCAATAGGAAAACTAGACAGGGATGAATTTTCTTCAACATTTGCAGCCTCTCTGAATCTGAATGGATCTGAATGAATTTTGACTTTATTTTTTTTCAGATATATTTCCTGATTAAAAATAATAAAAGCCTCTTCATTTATAACTGCCCTTATGTATCCATCCGCAGCTGTGTGAAAGTACCCACTAATATTTAGGCATGGTGTTTTCATTTAAAGATAAAGGTGATAGAAAATGTGGGAGAAAAAGAAATTCCCAAACAACTGAATTTGGAAAGGTTAATTCGAAGTGCTGAGGATGTAGTGTCCAAAATCATAGAATCTTTTTGACTGTATCTGATATTATCCTTCTTTAGAGCTGAAAAATGTCAACATTAAAAAAATGAAAATGCCCTCTAGTTCTCTTCCTTTAATCTTAACAATGTTTCACTACATTAATACTTGCTCTGACTATTCTTTTGACTCCTTTGGTGATTTGATCCATAAATTGCTCCTCTCTGGAGCACAACAAAAATCACATATTTATTTTTCTACCACGAGTTTATGTTTCTAAATTTTCCTGCTATAGTGATTCAATGGTTGTGTTTTACTTAGTGTCTTATTTCTTGTATGCAAAACTTCTGCAGTGATGGATCATCATCTCATATGGGAAAAATAGTTACATTTCCAGTATGTATATTAGAAACAGTTGAGCATCCAATTTACAGATTTGTTGCGGTTCTGAGACACATTTGTTTCAGATACGCTCTATTGAGGTCTTCTGCAAACACACAAAAATGACATCTTTTCAAAACATTGTGCTTTTTTTTTTTTTTCAGTAAACAAAAAAGAAGTACAAGGTTATGGCTCTATAATCTGGTATTAAATCAAAGTAGTGCATCAACCCACACAGCGTAAGAGAGCAACACTGGGAGATGTCTACCACTGATCTCCCTGCCTTGGAAAGCTTAAGATTACATAAGCGCATTCTCTTTCATTTAACCTACTCAAAGCCTGTCTCTTTGAATCAAAACTCATGTTGTCCACTCCAAATTATCAAGACACAACTTATCTACAATAGACTGCTCCAAAAGATTACTGACAAATTATAAGCAATTTCAGCTGCCTGTAAATGTTTCCTGTGGATCATTTTGAGTGACCTTGAGATCAACCTTAAGCAATTCAGGTATTTGTCTTTCATATATTTCCCTAGTGTATATGAATATCAGTTGTATAAAAATGATGGATGGTGGCAATTTCCTATTAATTGCTACAGAAAAAAAGTCTTAGCACTTCTGATGGGTAACACTGACCACAGAGAATGGGGAACTGTATTTCAGGGGAATATTTTCTCTGGCAATTTTTGTGTAAACAAGACTTGAATGATGCCTTTTAATAGTTGTGAAAATGTGTCTTTGGCAATTGTCCTAGAACTACAAACAGAGTAAGGGAACGATGAAGTCACCTATTCAACAGAAGTAAATGCCAGAAACAAGGAAGAAAATGTGCTGTTTCTTTTCCTCTTACAGTTTGTTTACCACAGGAAAGGTGAGTCAGTGATCTAAGATTATTAGGCTTAGTGAGTATTCCAGTTTCTGAATATTGGCAGATATATAATCATCTTGGGTGTAACTATCAATAGATGTATGTCAGTGGATACATTTTCACTAATTACAGCAATACTACAAGCTTTAAAGTGAAAATTCAGAAGCAAATGGAAATAAACTATTTCCATTAAACAGCAAGTAAGTCCTAGTAATGTTCAGTTTCTATCAGTATTACTGTAATGGTCTTTGTAAAAATTGTAAACTTTTGTTGCCTGGCATGAACACATTTCTTGACACAGTCAAAATGTTCTTATGTTCTTACTAAAATGAGATTAGATACTATCATGCAGAAGAGTAGGAATTAAATATTCTCATAGAAAATTCTTTAATCTCTACACTACTTGCTATTTTTTCTGGCATAGACTCATAATTTTGGGGATTCATAACAGCTGATCTTCTGAATCTATCACAAATTAGAATGAATATTTGCAGAGTATTCGGCCATTATTAGTGATTGTGAGCTGGAGCACAGCACAGTGTATTTCACAACACTCATTTCAGTTGTAGCTTGGAAGTCTAGCTGGCAGTAAGGGTTTTGTGGGATGAAGGATGGGAAAATAAGAGCACGAGGAAATGTGCCTCATGGTGATAGTCTCTGGGACAGTATTTTAAATTGTTTTGTTGCTTGAAGATGCAGAGAGGCACTTAACAGTATTTTAAAAAATAACTGGGTTCCTACTAGATGAGATGGTTAAGTGTCTATACTCAAACTCAGCTGGGCATCTGTCTGCATTGCATCTCTAGCTCTCCATGACTTTCAAGTAAATTTTGATCAGTGAAAACACATTTTCATCTTCTAAGTGTCTGTTTTATACTTTCAATTTTAGCTGCATATCTGAGACTGTGCTTCGATTCTTCCTTTCCTTCCATCACTCATAATAAAGATTTTATGAACCTAGATATGCCTCTAGGTCTAGTTTTGGAACAGAGTGAAAACTTTTACAACTCTGCTCAAGAAATAAGAAAATCCCAATCATGTTCTTCGATTTATGTTGTTCATACAAATAAAACCAGAAAAGTACACAGCAGTACAAATATTCAGACAGTGGCATGCATGCTTAATAATGATTACTTCAAATGTTACTTCAATAGAGAAAAGTAAGAATGAGTGCATGAAACAATAAAATTATTTTTGTAAGACACATTTATTTTCTCTTATTTACTTTGAGAGAAAAAATTAAGAACCATCTGTGCTGGTCAATTTTGGAGTGCGACTCTTCCACACAGGCACTGAAATGGTGCTGGAAATACTTTCATCTGTCAGTTTTTAAATATTTCTCTCCATAAGTCTTCTAGCTCTTCCGTTCTTCTAAACAGAGATTCTCGGGGATTGTTTTCTGCCATGCAGTGTGGATATCTCTGGAATTCACATGGATCCCAGAATCCTTTTCAGTACTCTTATTTCAGCAGTTCCTTTTACAGTCCTTTTACAAACTGTAAACCAGAAGCAGGAATGTAAGATTCAGGTGAGTGAGCAGAAATAAATGCTTTACAAGAGGAAAAGACATGGCTGGAATGCTGGGTTGATAGCTGAGACAGTTTTGTGTGGGAAAAACACTTGGTGAAGAGTAGAGAGACACAAGTGGAGTCCAGATTTAGCTTAGGACACAGTATGTGTAGAGTTGGCCTTGCTTAGCTGACCTTAATTACATTATTTTTTTTCTGTGCTATCTAAATAAGGCTTTTAATAGTTTAGTTTCAAGTAATAAAGTGCCATTCATGTGTGTAATTTATTACTAAGTACATTAATATTTATAGACAGAGCTGAAATTCTTTAGCCAATGTTAGAGAATTTTCTCATTCAAGAAAATCATCTTTGGTCCAATTTATTTAGCAAGTGAGGAACTGTCTAATAGAAACCCTTTGCATGGTTGCTGTAGGTCAAGCTAAGCTGGTAGAATAATAAAATGAAGTTGAGTTTTACTGCATTCCCATCTCATTTATAAATCTCTTGGCTCTGATGCCTGGCGTACTGTTTCAAAACAAATCCGAGACAGAATTTAATTCTTGGAATCATAAAATGCTATGTAGAATTATTACTTAGAATTACCTTAACACACTGATTTTAAAATTCAGTGGGGCACATTCATTTATGCTGTATCTCAACTGTTTCTGGGCTGAATATAGCTTTTCTTTGTAGAGAGTACAACTGTAAGTTTTCAGTATGACTAAGAATATCATAGCATGGAAATTTTCTTGCTCTCTCTGTACGGGTTACAGGGAGCAAAATGGCTCCCATGGATATATCATTCCTTCTTCCAAAGTAGGTCAGGATTGACTAAGTAAAGACACACAGCATGAAATGACATTTGTTTCTTGGCCTTTAATATACTGGCCAGCATAGTGAAGTATTTCTCAATTTAAAGAGTATGAGTGACCATTAAGTGCAGATATAAAAGATTTCTGTACATTAATTAGGTAACTGCAATTAAGTCTAGAGAAAAATATCAACTATTTGTAAAATTTGAGAAACACTAGAGAAAGACAGCATGCGTCTGTGAATTTAAATGTCATTAAAATGATTATGACTTGAAACATATTAAAACAATTTTTAATTTTTATTAATGATTCCAGAAGACCCTGAACTTTATTCTGTACAAAGCCAAAATGAACAAAGTTCCACTGTTTGACATTATCAGGGTGACATCTCATATTTCCTATTCAATTGCATTTTGTATACGCAGTTACTTCAGCGTTCTTCTTCCAGCTTCAGTGTGAGTCATTTTTTTTGGCTATCAGTTTAACAATGTTTATCACCAAAAATGTACTCTAAATCCCTGAGTCATAAATGTTTCAAATACGATAAGAGGTTAAAAGTTATATTTGAAAATCCAAGTAGCTCATAGTTAACGTGGACCAACTTATTATTGCTGATTGGCACAGAAAAAAGCCTTTCCTTATACGAGGACTCATGATTTCTAAATAACAGCTGGAAGTGTGTATAATTCTAGGAAATGACAGAAGCTTTGAAATTACAAATGTGAAGCTCTTGCACTATCAGGTTTCTTAAGCTTCCTTTATACATACATGTCTTGGATGTCTGTGTCTTATTCTAAACTTTTGGAATGAAGAGAGTTGACTCCACCCTACAGATAGACCATGCAGCCAGAGAATAGAGAAAGCAAGAGGGAAAATAAGCCAAATGACCAAGTAAAATAAACCAGAGCTGGTAGAACATTTTAAAAAGGCACTTTCCAACATCATGTTCCAAATGTTGCAAAATTCATATCTGATTTCAAATGAACACACATTATTTAACCAATTTATAAGGCAGCCGAAAAATTATGCGCCAATATCCTCCCAAAGGGGATCTTCAAAGTTACACTACAAAGTCCTTCATACGTAAAACACAACTTCTCCATGTCTTCTCTAGCGCTGACCTAGAATATGAGATCTCTTCATTTCCACTCTCCTCTTCTGATTCTTCTACCCTCAGATATCATCTGACTAAGCCCAGTCCTCAGCAGCTTGGTGAACTAAATCAGTTCTCTTTATTCCAAAAGCTTAAAAAAAGATAGACAGCTTCAGCAAGAGATCCAGTATCTAGAAACTATGTTGCTTTTCTCATTCAAATAGTCCAACAAATCAGGTATATTTATTCAAGCCATCCTTAGCAGGGTCTGTTGTGACAGGACAAAGGGAAATGGTTTCAAACTAGAACAGGGGAGATTTAGAATGAATATAAAGAAATGTTTTTTACAAGGAGATTAGTGAAGCACTGGAACAGGTTGCCCGGAGATGTTGTGGACAAGACATCCCTGGAGACATTCAAGGTCAGGCAGGACAGGGCTCTGGGCAACTTGATCTAGCTGTAGATGTCCCTGTTCATTGTAGGGTCCCCTTCAACTCAAATGATTCTATGATTCTGTGATTCATAGCGTTTAGGAAGGCCACACTACTACAGTTCACTCTGCAGAGGACAAAGGATAATATTTCCTCCAAGTAGCTTACTGACACATAGGAAAGCCTTCCATATAGAAAGTATTGTCTGGGAGTGCAGGTAATTTATGAATGAGGGATTGTTTGGGAACAATTATGTGCACATGGGTGCTTGTGAATAAAGATGGTGTGTCAGGGCAGCTGATATTTATGCATATAAATTAAGTATCAGATAAAGTTCAGATGTGTGGTAAATTATTTAGTACAGAAATATGTAGATATGTCAGAGTAAGATGTTAAAATTAGATCTTTATTATAAATCTAAAGCCCATAGAGTTTCCAAACTCAGATGTAATTCTTATTTAATTTATCTAAGTATTTCCTAAAAAGAATAAAATGACACGATACGCAGTGGGATGAACAGAACAGTAACTGTTTGCATGTTTATCAGAAAACTGTGATCATGTGCTATGGAGATGATAGAGCTGGAATTTGTCGGGTCTATGTTCACTTGTGGATTTCCAAAATAGAATAAGGGAGGGTAGCTGGCAGTCTGAGGGTCAGGACCATATTGATTTTTATGTGGAGAGCAATGAACAGAGAGAGTCAGAAGATGGAGATTACTGGCAAAATTCAGACAGACAGAAACATTTAATTCTTCATGAGAATAAATCTGAAGGGAAATACGAGATATGAGATGTACGATGAGATTTGTTATTAGCAGAGAGGGAAAGGAGTCTAAGAAATATAAAAAGAAATATGATTCAACAGAAAGGTCAGGTAAAGTAGCAAGTTTTTAAAACATATTTCTTAAAAGACATTTGATCTCAATATGGTAAGCTAAATAAAAAAATTTGAAGGTAAAGAAAGAAAAAGAAACGTGAGGAGAAATACTTCTGGGCTAGGAAGACAGGGGCCACCTCCCCTAGTTTGCTCAGGGCAGGGTGGTACCCAAGGCTGGCCCCAGGTACAAAGTAGCATTTGCATTAGATGGTGAGTTGTGAGAAAACTCATACGATCTAATCATTCTTTAAGCCTCTGGCTCTTGTATTCAAGGACTGTCATGTCGTTTGAAATGTGTTTACAGCTTCTGACACATTCTGTCGTTGTAGGGCTTGCAGTAATAAGGGTAATTCTGATCAAGGCCTTTGCTGCTAATGAGAATGAATGCCAATACATGAGTATTTTTCCCAATCATCTTGATAATGGCCTGTACCAGGTGAGTTATAACTACACTGCACAGCATGGGTTTATTCTGTGACAATATTATTATTATTTTTTTAATATTATTGTTACTATTTGAATGAACTGTACTGATACAGACATCAAGAAAAACTTTGATGTCTATACTGAACACTTAGGCACTATGCTGTATTTCATTTTCCTTGAGTTCCCATCATTATTTATCACTTCAATAAAAGTCACTGAGCCAAAATCCATTGATCAGAACTTTCAGGTAAATTGACTGAATGGAAGTAAAAAAAAAAAAAACAAGAAAAAACAAACCCACATACTTCCTATAAATAAAACACATCAAGATGTTCCATTTTAAATGAGCTTCTACATTGCTTCTTTTCATTTTAACAAGATTTTACATGTTTGCATGACAAAGTCATTTGTCAAGTTACGAAATAACATTTAAGAAAGCCCTAATGCTACTTATTTAAGCTACGATCATTTTTCCATGGCTATTTCTGTCTTTCTTGCTTTATCATATTCTTGTTTTCTTTCTCTGACTGTGTGCTTATTGGATACAATAATGGACACAAAAATACTATATGCTTTTCCTCTTGGTTTAATATATCCTGACAAAGGAGATATGTAGGCTTCTGTTCTAATAAAGCATCTTCCTGTTATGTTTATACACCTGCCTGTAACATCACAGGCCAGCAGGGTGTATGATCCTTTAGAACTACAAGCTGAAGTGCAGCACTTAAAATTTATTTGAAAAACACTGAAATTGTTTTAAGTGAATACATAAAAGCAGGGGGAGGGCAACTAATCAGTATATTGTTATTTTGACACATTTGGTTGCCGTATAGAAAATGTATTCATAATTTTCTGTTTGACGTGATCTCAGCATCCAGTAAAAAGCTGAGAATTTTTCATCCTACTGACAGGACTCCATTAATAAAACAACAATCTTTTGTGTGTAGTAATCTTTAATCTTATTTTGTCACACACTTCTCAGTAGCATTTCCACTCGTTTTACAGTATAATTTATGGCACTGAAACAACTCTTTGCCCTGAAAAAGGTCAGTCTGTCAAGGTTTACTTGTCTTTGAAGAAAAGTAATAGAGCATTATTTATGAAGCAAAGAATACGCTTCAATACTTTAATCAATCAGAAAGATACTTGCATTATTGTATCTTTTGCCAAAAAAATACCATGAGTAAAGGATACATCAACCTTGCATTCTCTTTTATGTTGCAAAAAGCCTTTTACCTTTTATGTCTCCTTCTTCTTCAGTGTTTACTGCAGTATGAAAATAACAAGTCTGATGGTGTCTGATATCTGGGAACAATTTGTAAATTATAAGAATAGGGATTGATCTTATCTGAGGAATAGAATCTCTCTGGACAGATTAACTAGACCTATCCACTGAGCTCGTTACAATAAATTAATCTGAAAAAATGTTGGGGTGTTGAGTCATAAGATGTAAAACAGTGTCTCTAGGGAGAAAACTGCAGGGGTTTAAGGTATGTACCTCAAAGATGATAGGCACAAGGCAAAATCACATTTGGTGCCCATATATTTTTAGGCATCATCCTAAACACAAATTAGAACATACAACGTGGGGAAACAAATGGGTAGTTCATTAGAGAAGACAGTCACTTTAGATTAAATCTCTCAAATAAGAATTTAATTTAGGCTTAGTAAGACAGCTTTATGTGAATGAAATACCAATACATTATTTAAACTGTGATATTGATGTTTAACAAGTGTGTAACAAGATACATATCATATTATCTATTAGTTTTTAAACACTAGTAAGTTTTTTTTCTTTTTTTTTCCTACCAATTTGAATCTATCTAACATGAAATATCTGTTACAACTGGGATGAACTACTCCTTGCCTAAATTTCCAATGAAATCTGACTCCTTCCCTGGAAAAGAAAACAAAGCTGTCACCATCCTCTATAAGGTACTTGAGTATAAGCTGAAGTCCTCTGCATTTCACTCTTGCTGTATCTTCAGCTTTACTCACAGAATTTCTGTTCTCAAAAGATGGACATTATCTCTCTCCTAAATCTCTGTTGCAATCCAGACAAGGTTGACAGGAACCTGGACTCTGCCTGAATCCTCATGATGTCAAAGCAAATTAGATGCTTGTACTACAAAGAAGCTCATCTGATGACCACAGTCCTCTTTTGCATGTTTATATGTGTGAGCACTCACAAGGGAAGCAAAAGTCCTAAGTCTTAGGGCCAGATCCCAAGAAGACAGAAAGCATTTGCAGTGCTGTCATCATGATTTCTTAGTACTTCTGTAGTTTAAAATAATTGAAAGATACAAACCCATGCAGCTGGATGGGCTAATATCCCTAACAATACACTTTCTATCAGATCAATATCAGAAAGGAAGAGTTAGCAAAGTGTGCAGACTTTTTGATTTTCTATACTCTCAGTAGACATGTAGAATCTCAAGGTGAGCAGATGGACCCTTTGCTGTCAGTGAAGACTGCAAACTTAGTTATGTCTAACAAAGTAAAATTTGGGTGGAATACTACCTATTCAGAGGTGACAATTAAGTTTGGTGCATCCTGCTGTCCTATGCTTTCTGAAAAAAGGTATGCCAATTTTCTTTTAATTAAATAATTTTTAAGGTTTTGAATACATGACAAGCTACTTTGCATGTGATGTATTTGTAGGACATCTGATTGCAGATCTATTTGCAGTAAATAAGGCTCTTGTCCCACATAGATGTACATATGCCATGAACTTCACTTTCAGTTAATGATGGTATTTTAAGGTTAGTTTTGTAACATAAGAAATAGGGAAGTGGTAACACTGATTACCACATAAAGATGGGGCAATACAGAGTGCATTAAATTGAGTAGAGAGCAGAGACATGAATGCTTGCTTGATTGTGACTAAGTGGTAGCTATGAAATATGAAATAAGAATCATATGAAGTTCACAGGTATTCTAAGCACTTTGAGTTTAATTTAACCTGTGCAGTCCAGCACTTGAACTGAATCTGAACTAATGCTTTTAGAATTCCAAAGGAAAACATTTTTTTCTAAAATACAACTTCCCAAGTCAGCAGTGATATGAGTGATGATGAATATTAGTAGCCAAGTAGTAGAGTTAACAGGAAGTCAAAAGTGTGAGGATGGATAGACCCAAACAATGGTGATCAACTCTCACAGTGGTTGTTGATATGAACAAGTACATAAATTATGTAAAAATATCAGCTACTGACTGAATAGCACCTTTCAGATAGAGGTAAATGTGCACTAAAATGATTTAATATCAGGAGGGCCAAATTGTTCCAGGCTTTAGAACAGTCTCTAAAGCACAGTGCTAATGCACAGTGTCAAACCTCAAGTGCTGGTAGCATGGATCTGAAATGTCATAGACAGCTCATACAACAGAGTTTTGTTGTTCCTTTGTCACAGTGCTGTGTAATTCCTCTGGCAGCCAGAATCCCCTGAAACGAACAAAAATCTTTCAGTTACTCAAATAGGCACTGGAGGAAATGTCCACAATATGACACCTACTTTTCACATTTGAATTAGGAATATAAAAAAGTATGAGAGAAAGAGGAGAGAGAAAGAAAGGGAGGGAGAAAAGCAATTGAGCAATTAATGAATCTGCTACAAAACAATTCTGTAAAATTTCTCTTGAGTTTACCTTCATATTTGGGTATATGTTTCAACATAACATTTAAACTTGCAGAGCATCTCTTTGTTAAGACTTTAATGTTCTCTATTTCTTTCAAATTCCAAACTCCACTTGTGTTCTAAGATCTGGTTTGTAGATGTAGTTCAGATCAGGAATGTGTGTTAAACCATTTTCACTGCAACTTTTATCCTTTCTGTCCATGACTTTTCTATTATGTACTGGGCTGAATTTTTCTAAGTAAAACCAGACATTTCAAGAGGGGGAATTATTACTCTCTGCAAAGGTGTGTTAGATTTTCTTCTTCAATTGTACTTGCTGTTTAAGAAAAATACACCAAGAGAATATGAAAAGGAAATAAAAGTGTGAACGACACTAGCAAGGGCTGCCTTCTGTGTGATAAAGATAGCAACAAGAAAGGGTCTGTTGGTTTATACTGTTTCCCATTCTTGATACAATCATTGTCTCAAGATCAGATTCATATTCTGCATCATTTTCTGTTACCTTTATAGTCTTTCTTACGAGAATGAGGAATGAAAATTTTAATGCCTCATATATTCTGTGAATTACTGTAGGCGAGTATGCTGTACTACTTTGATCTTTCCTATATTCCACAGTTTGATTGGGTCGTGATGTGAATGGAAAGCAGCACAAAACAAATCACTTTCTGGGAGAACAATTGCAATGCGAATAGGTGCAGAAAGAAAAAGGTACCAGTTCAGCCCATTTCATTATGCAATAGACTGGGTAGAAACAGAGTTCAAATACCAGCTTTTAGAGGTAGTAAAGATTATCTCAATTTCTGGGTTAACCAACCTATCAATTCCTTGCAAAAATTTTGACTGGGTGTTCATAATCTGAATATAACTGTCGAGACTTAGATCCAGCTTTGCTTTATCAAAGTTCAGTGTAGCTATAGTGCAGATGGAATGGGGAGAGGAAAAGAGACATAAAGGAAATTAAAAATGGAAAAGAAAGTATACCAGCTGGAGAATTAAACACGTTTTAAGTTCTGCATTGTGTGCAGTCATAATAGGAAAAATCACTTCAGAGGAAATGTGGGTGGAGGGGCCTCAAGGGGGGCTAGTTTGCCCTAAAGAAAGAACTACCCCCATTCATTTACAACCACCCACAGCATGGACAGCTCTTGCATACTGCTCAGCAGTGCCGCCCCTGCCTGTCCCATACCCTGAAGTCCCTCAGCCCCAGGAGCACTGGAGTCAGAAACTGGGAAGGCCAGCAGCTCGTGATGCGTAATGGCATCTCCTGCAGACATTGTGGACACCCATCATCTTCTTTCCCTTTCCACTGAGCCCTTTCTCTAGTTTGCCCTGGGTTTTGTATCAGTGTTGTGTTGTGATGTTACAAGCAAATGAGGTGGGTTGCACTATGTTTGCAAAACTACATTAACTGGTTTTCAAAGTGGGGGAGACCTTCCATGAAATGCTTCAGGTTTGCTTAGAGCAGTGAACAAAAGGAAAGAGAAGGAAGACTAAAATTATGAACAGCCTGCTGCTACTAGCCATGCTCATAGTTTGAGTTAGCCATTTTTCAAGAGGGCAGAAATATAAATTGCACTGTAGTAGAAATAGGAAGCAAGATTTTCTCTGTGTCTGAAGCCAGTAAATGGTTGTGTCAGGTCCTTAGAAGTAGCAATTGCAGTGTTTGTGCATCTATCCTTTGTTACATCCCTGTGCTTATATTCCATATCTCTGTGTACTTATTTCCTTATTAAGTGAGATTTAAGTAAGAAAATTTTAAATATAGAAATTTAGCACTGATATTTTCATATACACATTTACAACATACAAAAGCCAGGGCTCTGAAAAGATTGTAAAGAGAGCTTTAACTGTTCATCTCACTATTTAGATTTTAGCATATAGAAATAAATCATCACTGTGATATAATTCAGAATGTTTCTCTGGTAGCCTTGATACACAATTATTGTATATGGTTATTTTGTAAGCGCTGTCACTGTGAAAAGAGTATCATAAAATCTGTCTGTTTCTCCATGAGCAAAGACAAAGCACCTCCCGTGAACCCACAGTGTCATATTTGACTTCACTCTTGTCTTCTCACCCATGCACATCTACTTTAATAGGAAAGAGAACCAGTGCTCTTTCAGACACAAAAGAAATTATTTCTTCAAGATGCTGAATGCGTACAACAAATACTGGTAATTCTCTTATTTCCAGACTGAAAAGCAAATGTCTACATTAAAGTGATGGATTGCAGACAGCATAGTATGATACAACAAAGCCATGACTGTTCGTATAAGATTTCTAATACCTTATTTAGCATGTTTGTTGCTAAAATCTCTGACTACTGGAAGCTTCTCCATTCTTCTTTGCCTATGACATACTGCTGTATTTCAGACTTTATAACCATTGCATGCACTACTACTCATACAGGAAAATCTGTTTCTTAGCTACTCTTAACATGGGTATCATGGTCAAGCAATGCACTGCATCATGTACTCATGTTGTATCCAGATCTTCCTAATCCTACCCAAATAAAACAAAGAAGTAGCTGCTTCTACTCTCAGTGGTGGGCTGCATCCATGCGTCTGTGCTGAATCAACAGCTGTTTCAATACAGACCAAATGATATCTGCCCAGCACTGTGTTAGCTGCGATAATGTCCACATTTCTCCAAGTTTCCTTTCAAAGAATGTTTGTTCATCATTGACTTTTTTCTTTCTCATGTTCTTATTCTGCAGTCCACAGTTTCCTGTGTACCATTAAAGCAGTCTTGTAGAATTGTGCTTGACAAAGCTCAACTTTTTTTGGTTGTTCTTTGTTGGAAAAAACCACAAAGAAATTTACCTTAAAAAAAAAAAAGATAAACTTGGCAAATCATTGGCTAAATAGGTTCTGCAGGATTAACAAAAAACACAGTTTTCACTTGTCTGTTTTGTCATGGCTCTATGAGACCAGAGAGGTTTTGGCTTTTTGTTTTCCTTTTTTCCACCTTGTTTCAGCATTTGCACTTCAATTTCTGACTTCAGTGTTTCATTCTGAGGGTTTTTTTTTCTCTTTCTTTCATTCCAGCATTGTACTTTTAGCTTCCAATTTTATTTTGATTTAGTGCTGGGGTATCTCCACTGCTCTCTCATGCTGCCCTATTTTTATTTACTTTTTATTCAGATGAGTGTGCACCATTTAAAATTTGTTCAGTGTAGCCACTTGAAGTCAGTCTGTCCTCATGAGGAAGAACCTAATTTGTTTCTCTGAAGGTGTGGCTGGCTGCAGCCCTGAAGCAGAGCAAATGGCATGTTTGCTGAAAGCAGTATAGGAAGTCAGAGCACTTGGAGAGTCTCTCTCAGCATACCGAACAGATATTGTTTTTTCCTGACCTCCACTGCAGTACTGGACTCGTATTTTGTACAGCTTGCAAGGCAGAAAAGATGCAAGTAGTTCACTTTTCCACTCCAAGCTTGCCCTTTCCCTTTGTTTTCATAATGCAAAAGTAGCAGTAAAGATGTAAAGTTGCAAGACAACTTCGGGCAGATTTTTTTTTTTTTAATCCTGATGTCCGTTCAAGCAGCATTGATTTTCCAGCCACAGCCCAGGTTACAAAAGCAATATGCAGCGGTCTGAGTTGGTGAAGGCCAGACTGTCCCATTTCCCTCTACAGAAGGATCAGATCTCTGTGATGCTGTGGGAAGCACAGTAAAACACAGCCTGAGCTGCTGGGGAAGGAAAAGGTTTCTGGTGAACCACATTACACAAGGGAAGTCCCACAGCATTACAGGGAGACACTGTGTCCTTCCTCTTAATGATATAATTTAACTCGGATTTTCTGCCATGCTACTACTGCTATACTATTCCCAGTATTGAAGGTAGCTCACTCAGAACTCAATTTTGGATTCTGGCACCGTGCTGGATTGTAGTGTAAGTATCATCTCACTGACAGAAACATAACTTCACTAGAAAGAAGATAAAATGATGGAAAACTAATGAGTGGTGGGAGAAGAAGCAGTGGCAGCCCAAAAACATTTTAAACCCTCTCTAACACATCAGCTGTGCTTTGTTACCAAAGACCAAAAAGACCTGTTTGCCCTGCCTTTAGATACTCAGTGGTCAGGGAAACGATGAGGCACTGCAGGGCACCCTGTGACCCGCTGAGAAAGGCTTGTGCATAACAGGAGGCTGCCTGCTGGGCAAGTGGGGATTGTCCTCTCTGCCTTCAGTCACTTAGAATCATAGAATGCCTTGGGTTGGAAGGGACCCCAAGGATCATAAAGTTCCAACCTCCCTGCCACAGCAGGGCCACCAACCTCTAGATCTGGTACTAGATCAGGTTGCCAGGGCCCATTCCAGCGTGGTCTTGAACACCTCCCGGTATGGGAGCATCCACAACCTCTTCGGGCAGCCTGTTCCAGCACCTCACCATTCTCTCTGTGAAGAACTTCCTGCTAGCGTACAACTTCCCTTGACGTCCACTTCCTTCCTTGTTCTGCTGTGCCTTTTCACCTGACCTCGGAGCGATATTCCTCTATATTCTTGTGTGAAACAGAAAACCTTTTCCTCTCTCTCCCTCTTCAATGAAATTGTAAGACAAAATATTTACCTATCAGCTTCCAACTTCTGAACTCAAATCAAAGAAATTTAATTCCCCTGGAAATGTTGTAACTACATTTGAATATTGATAATTCATGATGTTTGAATTAATCATTCATTTCAATACCTGAAAAACATTTAAGAGATGGAATTTTTGGACTTATCAAAAATTTCACCATTCTGATTTGTTACCTTTTTCACATTACAGCATGATCACCTTTGTAAGATGAATATTTCGTTTTCATTCTTTGCAGAGTACTTTTCCATACACTCCAAAATCACACATTTATCAAACACAATACAGTTATTATATGTCACATTTTAAAATCACCAATTTAAGAATATAATTTGCAAGCACTTTTGCACTTTACAATTTAGTCATATAAACAGTATACTTGTAATCAACAATACCAACCTTGTAGGCGTTGGTTGAGATGACTCACAATATCAAGCTTGACAATTTTATCTTGAGCATATGTACCATTCATGTTGGAGATATGAAAGTCTGTATAAATTAACCTACCAGATCCTCAGGGCAAGACAAATCTTTGTCTACATTTGCAGAGTGAGAGCAGATAGCTGACTTCTGAAAAACAATGCAGTACAATGACTTAACTATGGGATGCAGAAATTTACAAAGAAGTGAAATTTCAGTTTTCCCGTAGAGAGTTCCTCAAAAAACATATTTCAAGAAATGAGAGGTGATGAATAAGAGAAACAATTGTTTTGTTTTTTGAAATCCAGAGGTTGGATGTTCAAGGATGACCATTGTCAGATTAATTCCATTTGGTTAGCATGGCATTAAAATGAACTGTGAACATTTCTAGAGATTAATAGTAAAGAAGTTGAAATCTCCTTTCTTTTTCTTTCTTTTTTTTAAAATAAAAATATATTAAAAGTTTTCAGGTTTGTACTATTCCCGCTTGCTAGTAATAAAATTCTGCTTTACTAGCTGTCTGAAGTCAAGATGATGCGACGTTTACTGGATTAATATCTCCCTATTTTCCTAACTAATCTACTCCAATGGCAAAGGAAGATATTTGGGCATTAAAAAAGCACTCTAGAGGGTTGGAACTGAGCATAAAAGAAAGCAAAATCATTATAGCAAGATATATAGAGGTGTTAAAATATTACAGATTTATAATTGTGACATATGAAGTGCTTGTTTCCAGTGATGCAGTATTCATTTTACTATTTCTTTGGTAAACAAATTGCAGTGTACTGCATTAATTACCATGAAATTTACACAGAAACATACACTGATTATACCAAAGAGCTCACAGGTACATAACAGATAACAGCCCAAATCAGCTGATCACCCCTATCCCAGGAAAAGATGGATTCTGAGAGGAAAACAAGCTGTATATGCTACTGTCTTTCAGCATTTCCGAGGAGGATGACAACTAAACTCCTGTTGGAAATGAAACAATGTTCTCCTGGAAAAAGTACAGAGTACTGTATTTATCCCAGTAGTGCTGCTTTCTTAACCAGATTCACTCACTTATTGGCTTTATAGATCTCTCTGTTTAACACTTTTCACTATTTTTGTATTTGTAACTTTGTCTTTGCATCCCTATTCCCAAGAAATCTTCTTCTCAGGACATCCTACTTTTTATGCTATAAACATCTATTTGACATATCATGGGCCTGGAATTAAGTTAGATTTCTGCTTTATTTTATCTTGTTCATTTTTCTATTTATAAACATCTGCTATTTTTGCTGTGTCAGAATCCTCAGAGATGTGAAGATTTTGTCTTGAATGGATTTCATCTGACTACCATCTGTGTTTCTCTTCAGACATTAAAATCAACAGTTTCTTCTGATGAGATCAGACTTAGACAGCTTCTATACATTTGCTAGAATCCGTACTTCCAACTTCCAAAAAGAGGTTGAGACCAATGAGTAGCCTAAAGAACTGAAGCAAAAGGAATATATGCAGTCCCAATGGATGAAGAGAAAATGGCTATTTTATTTTTTGCTTTGACCAAAAGTTGCTAGAACCACGACAACTATCAGTGTGACATAAATACAGGATGACACAGTAACCCATACTAAGCTTCCACCATATCCATGACTTCCCAGTCAACTTTGACCAGTGCAAAATTTTACCCTCAAAGCATTGTAGAACCCTCCTTGTCTTAAAGACAAGGAGAAAATGGATTTCTGCAAGGAAGGGGCAATATGCAACTCAGCATTTTCATAGATTTATTCATAGATTCATAGCATGTGAGGCCAGAAGGGACTGTTAGATAGTATAGTCTGACCTCTTGTAAATCATAGGTCATCAAGTCCTGTTCAGCTTCCCCTGCATCAAGAACAACAGTTTTGTATTTCACTAAAACATATCTCCTTCTCAAGTGTGAGGCATTTATTTGAAGACATGTGGAGACAGGAAAACCACCATTCCTCTTACAGTTAAGTTCTAATGACTTATGGATATTCTTTAAGAAGCAATTGTGTCTAAATTATAATCAGAAATTAGATTATCTTATGCTTCCAACTATTTTGTTCCTGTTATGCCTTTCTCTGTTAGATTAAATAACACATTAGTATCTACTATTCTCTCCCCAGCTCTTAGGGTCTGTGATCAAGGTCTTTGATCTCCCTTTATTAAAGAGAGTAAACAAAACTCTTTAAATGTCTCACTGTTTTGGGTTTTATAATATTTTTGTATTCCAATTTTCTCTCTCCAATTTCTGTCATTTTCTCAAGTGTGGAATCGAAGATTAGTTTCCTATTAGCCTCACCAGAAACATGTACCAGGCTTTCATCTGACTACTTCTTAATTACTTTTCCCATTATTTATCAGAGCCATAAGCAGCCTTTCATTCCACCCTAGCACTTACATGCTCATATACCACCACATATCAACTATATTTTCACAATGTGTTTGCCCTCTGATTCTCCTTTCAGTTTTCATAAATATACTGCACTTCCTTGTTTCTGAATGTGTATCTTTGCATTTAACTGTATTAAAATCACACTTTTTTTTGGAAAAATCTCCCTCAGTTTGTATGTCTGTGAGCTCAAGCTCTGGGTACACAACAGGTTATAAGAGCTAAAGCAAAGTAATACTGGTTATAAAGAAAAATTACAGAAACTCATACATCACAGCTGCATGCAATAAATATTATCAGTGCAGTGACATAAACTAAAGGCATTTAAAAATTCCTAAATTACACTGTTATGTAAACATGCACAGCACCATATCAGAACAAATAGAAAAGCAAATATATGTAGATGACTGGGTAATTGCTCCTTCCATGAATACTTGTTTTGGTAGCACTAGCCATTCACCAAGCTTAAACCAACATGGTACGGATAGGCTGCTTGCTTGGTCAGTTTTATTTCAAGCTGAGCTCATTGGTTTGAGAAATATCCAGCTCAGATCATTATTTATATCATCTTTGTTTCAATATTTATCTGATATTTTTGTCAGATAATTTTGCATACTGTTAGAATTATTGCCCTCTACTTAGTGCTAAGAACTGTTAAAAATGACAGCAAATAAAAGCCATTGTGGGACTCCTAGATGGTTAAAAAAAGAAAGTATTCCAAACTTGTTATTCAAATGAGAGACAGCATCATCTGCCTTCTTTTCTGTATTTCTCTAATCCCTGTATTCACCTCTTGGCAATATTATTTATCTCATTCTTCCTTCCTCACAAGTGTCTTCTCCTGCTCCGGCTTTTCCTTTAAAACCATACTTTTCATTCAGTTTCTACTGTATTTCTCTTGCAATTAACCATCTTGCTTCCCCACTTCTGAGATACTGCACTTGTTTGTTTTTGTAGTTACAAATGCCTGAGGACAAAGAACAGCATATTATCTCTATTGCAGGAAAATGATAATTCTTGCAAGACTGCAAACAGATTCAACAGCATATCGAATTTTCACCACATTTGTGCTTTAAAAAACACCTATTTCTCTTATTACATTTTTGAGTTTTATGATTTTAGCATTGGTTCATTTCCTATTCACATCAGTTCAGAAACTGAGAAATTAGTGTGTCGTATGTATATGATGCATTTTTAAAATTTCTACTGAACATATTCTTGAGTGAAAATAGCCTGTGTGTGTGTGTGTGTGTGTGTTCTAAGCAGTCAAAAACAATCATATGGCTCATCTCTCCAAATCTGAAAGAAAAGAAGATATGAACATTATCTTACAATTGCAATTTCAAGCACAGGACCTCAGCTTCTCGGAGGTGCTAAACCAAAGAATTAAATTCCAAAGACAGTGATAATTTAGGAAAACAAAATGTTTGTACAACGAATCTCACTAATATCAACCATGAGACCTATCAAAAGTCACAGAGCAATACTGACCACAGCTATCCCACTTCTTGTTTTGTAGTGCATTCTCCAGTGTCCATTGTCCTCATCTCTAGTTCTTTGATAGTACAACCATTGTAGCCAATACTGATTTTGGCCCTCACTCCAGCTGAAATCATTGCTGAGCAGAGATCATCCCTGTTAAACACATCACTTGAGCTCATGATCTCATTTCACATGGGCTTCTGGAAAGTACAGTAGCTGCTTTGTGCCTTCTTTAGAGGTGTGCTTTACTCAGCCATTGGAGGTCCTAACAGCCTTCTTTTCAAGCGAATCCTGATAGTTCGTCAGGAGGTTAGCTGTTTATATGGGTTTTCAGATGCATTGATACTGTAGTAATAATGTTATTCTAAGTGAGCTTAGAATGGAAGATAAGGCCTTGAAATGCAACGGGAATCAACTGGCTCATGGATACGTTGAGGTGACCTCAATGTTCAACATGATACAGTCACAAAGTGAGCATTACATTTTGCAAAAGCCACTAGAATTCAGTGTTGTGTTGAGTGAAACAGAAGAAAGGGTGTTAAATCTTGTCTTGGTACCTTTATTCCCAGCTTGTCTATGGCTAAAGTTTACCCAGTGAGATGACTGTCTTAGAGCCCTTTGTAATAAAATGTCTATGCCTTAATCTTCCTGCTAGAGATCAGAAAGCAAAGAGACTGCCCAATATATGTGATAATTCTGAAAATGCTATCAACTTTCACTTCATTGTGCAGAGAAATCTCATGGGTTTTTTTTTGTTTGTTTCATCATAGATATTACTATAATGAAATCAGGATTCATCAGGTTTTGTATTTTATCCAGGAATCACTCTAGCCTAATGGATTGTTTTTCTTTTATGTTAGATACTGCAGCCATAATATCTGTCTTTGTGTTATTATTTTGGTATATTCATGGTTTCTACATCTTTAAATGTACCACCCATATAACCCAATTACTTTTTAATTCAGGATATTCTACTACAGCTCAGAGAACAGAAAAATTATCATCACACAGTCAGAAGAGCATGCCTTTTTATTAAAATAAAACAACCTGGTCTACATCAAATGTAATCAAATGTACTACTAAAAATCAAAATAACTACATCAGAATTTAAAAGGAGCTAATAATTCTGCATAAAAATGATTTAAAGTAATTTTAATAAATATTTTGCCAGTGTGAGTAGGTATAACTGCTTGTCAGCACATCTGTATTTTTCTCTCATCTAATGTACTAGCTAGGACAGTGCAGCAAAGGAACATTATAATATTAACAATGTTGCTGGAAAGCTCTGTGCTTTAGAATGAATTAACTTTCACTGTGTTGCAGAACATACAAAGTGAAATTGGCTCTGCAAGAATAGCAAGTTTAACCCCTTAGGAGCAGTAAGCTCTACTTACTTCTTGACAGCTGTTTTTGAGCAGTCAGTCCTTGGATGGGAGTCATAGAGGTAGCTGATATATTTGGCAAATTTGGAAAAAAAATTCCATGCAAGAAAAAATATGAGACTTTTTTTTATTATTTTATATAACAAAATATTGCAACTTTGCATTCCAGGAAACTTGCCAAGTGACAGCAGTCAGATTCCAGAAATACCAAGGGGTTAATGCTGTAGGAGTAGAACTGAGACTTGTAGCTATTATCTGAATATTCATTAACAATGTTAGAAAGAGCAGTCCTCTTCAGTGGTTGCAGTCAGGGTTTGATTTTGCTTCTCTTAAAAACTGATCACATAAATGATAGAAGAATGACTCAGTGAAAATCTGAGAGCTGATTAGGACTTGACCTCTTCTGCATTGGTCCTTGTAGAAAGGTTTCTAGGAGAAGCATTCATCATCCTGCTGGCTTCCATGGGATTTCCTTAGGCACTTTTTCTCTTGGAGGTGAGAATGCTGAGAGGGGCAGCACTGTGATATAGACAAGAAAGTAAGAACTGGAATCACTTAGTGTTCTTTGAAAGCCTGTAAAACAGGTGATAATCTTTTATTACTGGACTACTATCATCTGGAGATCCAAAAGAGAAACATTTCACATGCCTCAGTTTTTTTTTTTTTTTTAAGTAAAATGTATTAATCAAGAATATCTTCTCACTGAAACAAAAAATCTATTGAAAATATTACGTTACTATTTGTGCCATGAAAAAATATCCTGGGATTTTAGGGAGCTGAAGAGGGCTGAGGGGTTATCATTTTACATGATAGTTGTTTTATGCATTTCCTGCTTCAGATTGTCAGATCCCAAGCCTGACATACCTCAGATGGGTTAATTTTCTTCTTATACTCCACACTACTAATTTCCTCTACTTTTAAGCAGTCCCTATTCATTTCAAATGTCATGGGAAATCTTGAGAGGGTGATATGTCTAATACTGAGTTGCTGCTTATCCTTAAGGCTTGCTATACTGTGTTTTTATGGACTTCTAATCCATGGTTTTTGTATTTTCAAATACTCGTAACAGTAAATACATTCTAATGTGATGCTTTTTATTTGATCCATTTTCTGTTGTTATATTTTATTCTCTCAAGAAAATTAAAGAATATTAAATGTATGCATGAGGAGAAAGAATAGAAACTCACTTGATAAAGTGATTTGTAAGGAAACTCTAATGCATTACGTCCTGCAGAATGAAAAGAGGCAAGCGAATTCCAACTGTAATCCATTTCCACTAAAAGCTCTTTTTGGACATTTCCTAATGTATTTTTCCTTAGACAGCTCACAGACTTGCCATCCTTACCAAAATTCAAAAGTTTTAATGCTCTGTTGGATTTACATCTCCAAAGTTTCTCACACATCCAAAAAAAAACCCCAAATTCTCCACTCTGTTTTCCTATCACTGCCTAATTAAAGCACTATTAATTCTTTTATTTCTTTCAATAAAGCTCCTGGTCCTCTCTTTGCTGACTATTTCTATCTCATCTTTTCGTGTTAATCACACACTTAGCTGAAATGGTTGCTTGTAGAACTTATTCAGTTAATTTCACTATTAGTTTTGAAATCTATTCACTACTTTCAGAGATTCACTTGCAATTCTACCTCATTCATCATCATATAAAAATGGTCCACTTCAAAGCTAGCAAAGCTGTTTGCTGGATCAACTCTAATTTATCGGTATATCTATTCTGTTTTCAGCAGTCCATGAGATGTATCTGTCATAAACATCTACAAGTCTGTGTGCATCCATGTGCACGTACACACAACCATACAAGCAATAATCTACAAGACAGCCTAATATATAAATATGTAAATATATGCATAAATGCACATATAAATAATATTTAAATATATAAACACATAAATAAGTAAATGTATATAGAAATATATAAATTAATACAAAAATAAAAATATATAAGAATTATTTTAAATGAGTAGATACTCTATTTCATCCAAAAATCTCATTGGTTCCATAGAACTTTATTTTACTCAGTTTTCATCACATGGAAATCATTGCTTCCTTCCTCACACTTTTATTCTCTTCTCTACTCACTTTATTTAATTTCTCTGCCTTTCTGTATGCTAGGTGAGAAAGAATCCACAGATTTTCTCTGCAAGTAGTACAAATTCTCCTTTACGAATATATCAGTGTGCCCTCAAGAAAAATCCCTTACTCTTTTCAGTCATGTATAGCAAAATAGTGGTGATTTATTGTTCTCAGAATGTCTTATGTGCTGCATATCTCTTCCGAGAAGAGCTTACACACAAATGAAGTTTCCTTCAAAATACTGGAAAGTGGCATTTTCTCAGGAAAATGCTGAGGTGGAGGAGTGATCTATCTTCACATCTTCTGGAATAGTCTTAAACTGAGCAGTTACTAACGTCATAACTGAAATCTGGTGCAATAGTTATTTCAATACTTCATCTTGTCTTTATTGTAGCATTACCAAAGAATGACCCTGACACAGTCAAATTTTAAAAAGCGTGGTTGAAAATACTTCTGAATGTTTCCAGTAACTACTTGTTGGCACTATGGCTGCAAAGCAAGCTTTTACTATGAGACGAAGTTCACAATGATAAGGGAATTGAGAGGAACGGAAAGGCTTCCTGCTTGCATTAGTATGGGAGCTGAACTATTTAAGGAATGATGAAGCAGAGCAGATCAGTTCTGATCTTCCTGCTGGGTGGATGTGTGATTGTGATCCTGATTCTATAAGCGTATGTACATGGACTTCAATGTACTTTCTTATAATACAGCAATACATTTTACAAGATTAAGATGGCTTTTTTTTTTTTTTTTTTTTTTTTTTTTTTTTTTTTTTTTGTTTCGAGGCATGTAACTCTCTAACTGTGATCTGTAACTCTGAAGGAGCTATAGATGATTTACGCAAGTATATGTGCAATTGGAATTCATCTCATTACTACATTTTTGTTAATGACCCTGGAGACTACATTGTCCTCCAGTCATGAACAAATAGCATGATTACCCACAATGATATAATAGTTAATAATAATTGATCTAATTTGTTATGTCATCACCTTAGTAGCTTTATCTTCATAACTTTTGTTATTTGTTTTTTTTCTGAAACTGTCTTACTAACAATTTACAAAGCAAAAATGTGACGTAAGAAAAGAAAACCTGCTTAATTTTAGAAGGAACTGGCTTGCTTTCAATAATGAGTTAATTGTAGCTTTTCATCTGTCTCTGGAATTTTCATCTTCCAATCTCTTTTCTTATTTCATTCTGTCTTCCAGCTTAACCCTTTTTAATTTCATCCTGAGGAAACACAGAAGTGTCAGTGAACAATAGACTTGAATCAGTCCTAGGTCACTATTTCATTCACCAATGATTGCAACAGCTGCTCTAAACATACATCACACAGAAAAACTAACCTTCGTCAATGAATACTTAATTAGTACACCAGAATGTAATCAATTAGATGACAGAAGAGAGGATTATCTTGTTTCTCATCAAATTCCTGTCATTAACTACTATTTCTGATCCTCAGTGACTCTGTGATTTCTATAGTCTGTCTCAGAAGTATTTCTTACAGTGATACTGTAGCTGTTCCAGTGAACCTTTTTCTGCTGTTTACACACTGTTGGTGATTGACTTCACATGCAATTATTAGTCTTTAGTATTTATATACCTTCAAGGAACAAAAATCGTGTGTCATTCTTTGTTCATTTGTTAAGATGGACTTTTAGGGGGAGTATATTACTCTTGTGGAAATAGAAAAACACTAACAGAAGTGAATCTTTATTCTAGCTGATCCATTTCAGCCTTAGACAAAGAGTTTTTGAGAAATCTATGTGTTTTGAGATGTATTTTTAGTAGTTGCTCTATACATTACAGATTTAGTATTCTTACCCCCTTGGCATTGTCCGCATCTGGTCAGACGACCATATCAGGCAGTTATTGTTTTTAGTGTTCACGTGGGCTCTGTTGATCTTTTTGTTCCCTTACTGTACCTAACAATTCTATAACAATATAGACAGATGGTTCCTAAATGCTGGAGTTTCATTTAAATATTTAAATCTCTTTTACTCTTGAAGCTACTGACTTTTCTTTCTTTTTTAAATTTTTGTTTTGTTTCATTGTGTTGTGCTTTTAACCGTCTATCTAAAACAAATTTTTCATTTTCTCCTATTTGTATTTGCTCATTTTGAGTTCCTCGAAAAGAAAAGAAAAAAAAACAAAACAAAGAAAACCACAAAGAAAAAATCACTGTCCCGATATGAAAAGAAAATATGAAAAAAAATCCAACCTCAAGAAAATATGTGATTTGAGAGTCAGAAAAGGCATGGAAATCACTCATTTAATTGGTCACCTACTTAGAGTGCAGCTGAATCCAGAAACATGTTTTTCAAAATAATTTCTGCGTATTAATGTTTGTTTTGCTGTATGTCATCTTCCTTTTCTTGAATGTCTGCAAAAGTTTGGGGAGGAGAAAGACTGGGAAAAATGCCAAACGGATATGACCACTTGAAGAACAATAAACTTTGTAGTTTGACTTCTTGCCCTAAGGATGCACTAGCATCTGAGGGCTCCTTATTTGTAGGATTTGATGGCAATCTGCATTCTCTTGAACTGTCAGACATGATTGCCAAAGGTGATGATATTATGGCAATGAGATTATGACAAAAAGATTTGATTCTTTGTGAGAAACCTTCATGTGCATTGTCAGAAAATGTGAAGAATTTGGAACTATAAGCAATGAGAACAGACATAGGATTTCTAACCGAAGAATTGCAACTGTATGACTTTATTTTTATTTTGCATCACCAGCTCTCAGTAAAAATAAACTGGAATGAGTGGAAAGGACATTAGGAGTTTTGAATTGTAAGTCTTTTCTTTAGCTGCAAGAGCCATTCTGTAAATATTGCCTTTTAGAATGGCTACCTCGAATGCTTGGAGCTTAGAACATCTCCTCCCAGTTATATCTATCAAAGCAAATAATAAGCAGTGCTCTTGCTGTGCCACTTTTTCCATTATGCTTGTCAATGAAGAAGCAGAATAAAATTCTCAAGATGTGAGAAAAATGGAACATATTTAGTTAGAGGGATCTTGGATTCACTTATAAAGTATATATTTTCTTCGAAAATGTTAAATTGTTTGACAGACAGGAACTGAGAGTAACAGCTTTTATTTTCTAAACAACAGTTACATATGAGTGAAAAATATGTATCTGTGTAACTCAAAAAATAGGCTTAATTTTTTGAAGGATCACACAGATGAACACTTCAGGGGAAGGTACAGATGGCTGCATATATGTCCTGCAAACTCATGGATGTTATAACAAAGGCCAAATCCTTAGATGAAAGTATCTGCTTGTTCCTCTACATGTACTTCTTGTTTTATTTTGGTTTAGAATTCTGCAGGCATAATGAATTTCAGCTGCACATAAAGGCAGCAATAAGGGCACCCACAAAAGCATTGAATTGCCTGTAAAATAGAATACAAACTGTGTTCTCAAAAACTGAACAAAAGCTTTCAAAATGTCCCTAAATATTCCTGTTATATTTTGAGAAAAATATTTTTAATAGAGATCTGTTCTGAGGCAACATATGCTGGCTTGTGTGTACTTATTTTGTTGTGGTTTCTTGGTTCCCAATTCTTCTGGCAGAAAACCTAAGCCTGATTTCTGAACTTAGCCACACTGGCAGATATTCCTGCCTAACTTGTTATATCAGCTCCTGAATAACAGCTGATTTCACATTTTAGGCATCAATATGTAACCACGTAGCTGAAATCAGAATCAAGCGTCTTCAATCAAAAATGTTAAGAATAAGAGAAAGCAGTCATCCCCCTATCCTCCAGCTCCCTGGCTGCCTGCCATTTTGCAAAGATATTTCAGTCTCTGCAGCTCAGTCCTTTTTTTATTCTAATGCCTCCTTGTGCAAATGCTTCTTCTCATGTGTCTTTCTCTTTGCTGCGGGCATAGTGCACCTGTTTGAAAGGAGCACATTACTACTACTTCTTTTTTTTTTTTTTTAACAATTTCCCAACTGCTAGCCCTGTTGGCAGGAATCCATCTTCAACAGCTGAGAAAGCAGAAAAGCTAAAGCCCTTTTGCTACTTAGAGAGCTACCTTCAAGTTTGTGAAGAGCTGTGTGACGCTACCAAAGCTTGCTTCCCTTGCTCGGAATCTCATTCTGAAGCTGAAATTTCGGCAGCAGCGAGGCTTCCCACTTGTATAATGAGAGGGATTTGTTTCTGAAGGACATCTGGTCAAGGGCATGGATAACCTTTTCCTGACCTACTGCTTAGCTCTTCAACTTTGTCAGCACTCCTTATAAAAATATGGGATCTATTCCATATTGCAGAATTTGATATACCCATTTTTCTTTCGCAGAGCTCAAATCCATATGGCGTTTGCTTCCTGCTGATACCTTCACGCCAGGAATCTCTTCAAAAAAGTAACCAAGACTCAGAGAGAAATGCATAATGTGTTCTTTGCTCTGTGTGCTCACATATCTGAGCTCCGTTTTAAAAACCAAAACCCTGGAGAATACTCCAGTGAAGACCAGGAAATTCTAACTCCAGTTTGACCTGGATGTTGAAGAATTTCCTATTCTGGCAGTCACATAAACAAATCATCCTTCTTTGCTATGTGCCTCGCAGCAGTGATATATCCATATCGCTGTCAAGAATGGATGCTAGGCCACAGTGCTTCTGCCTTCTGTACCACCAGCAGTAAAGCTTGTGAAGTTGGGGTGTATTTAGACTGTTCTTTTGATTAGGAAGGTGCAATTGAATCTGGTGACTCTCAGCATTTATTTCCACACTGGACAGAGATAAGATAGATGACAGTTACACTATGAGTTCATGAGAACAAGTTAAAATGAAAAGTGCATTAATTCATACTCTCCATGTAAACAGCACAACTTGCTTTCCTGTCCCCACTATTTGATGTCTCCCCTTTTGCTGTTCTGGTCTATTCTTTATATTAGCACCCTACATCAGTAATGTGCTTTTCAGTGCATCTGATTATATACTAGCCAGGAAAAATGAATTTTAGGATGATGCCCCCATTAAAGATTTACAAAGATGGCTCTGTGGGAGATGTCTGCATCCAGATGTGAGTATAGTGCGAAGCAGTCATTTCTGTGTTTTAAATTTTTACAGACATGTGGTTTCCATTTTTGTAAATTCTACATGTCAGTCAGTTAAAAAGACATGATACATTTTATATTACTGTTCTTCAGTAAAAGGCATTGTCCTGGCATACCTCCAGCCCAAGGGCAAGAGAAAGTGTTCTGACTATGTTGGGATTTGTTCAGCTCTTCTACGACATACCAACGAGCTTTAGACACATGGTAAAATTAAGGTCAGTCACAGCATAATCTTTAGATGATGAACATGCTGAAAACAAACAAACAAACAAACAAAACAACAACAACAACAGCAACAAATTTAAAAAATAAAGGAGTGGGAAGGGTCCATGGTAAAGAAAACATTGCACCAAGGATTCAAATTAGGCATTGTCAAAAGTAATGATACAATGGAATTAATTGCAATTACTGAACATTCATCACTGGAGTCTATTTACGAAAAAGATGCAGAAATCAGGTGAAGCTGATATTATTTGGAAAAGGAGTATGAGATAGATAACATAATAAGTTCTGTTTGGCCGTAGATGGCAGAGTAAAAAAGACTGGGATTTAGGTGTGGTCGCTGGGCCTAGTTAGTAATCTTTTGGTTGTAAATACACTTCCAGTGGATAGAAAGTGTTCAGAAGCAGAAAGTTCATTTGGTACAAACATTCCTCACAAAGTCTCTCATATGTATTCTTAATGTACCACGTTTGGTCTCTATAGAAACAGAACATATTACTACACACTTACATTTTTATGATGTGTAAAGTGAAGAAAGATAGTACTTGAAAATACTTTTTTACATGTGCACAAATGCCATCTCACAAAGAAAAGCCACTCAATTTGGTTATGTATTCTCTTTTCAGATCATAGAATCACAGAATCATAGAATGGCCTGTGTTGAAAAGGACCTCAAAGATCATCGAGTTTCAACCTCCCTTGCTGAGTGCAGGGTTGCCAACCACTAGACCAGGCTGCCCAGAGCCATGTCCAGCCTGGCCTTGAACACTTCCAGGGACGGGGCATCCACAACTCCCCTGGGCAACCTGCTCCAGTGCGTCACCACCCTCTGTGTGAAAAACTTCCTCCTAATATCTAACCTACACCTCCCCTGTCTCAGTTTAAAACCATTCCCCCTTGTCCTATTGTTATCCACCCTCATGAACAATCGTTCCCCCTCCTGTTTATACGCTCCCTTCAAGTATTGGAAGGCCACAATGAGGTCTCCCCAGAGCCTTCTCTTCTCCAAACTAAACAAGCCCAGTTCCCTCAACCTTTCCTCATAGGAGAGGTGCTCCAGCCCTCTGATCATCTTGGTGGCCCTCTTCTGAACTCGTTCCAAGGGCTTTGCGTCTTTTTTGTGCTGGGGCGCCCAGGTCTGGATGCAGTACTCCAGATGGGGCCTCACAAGAGCTGCATAGAGGGGACCACCACCTCCCTCTCCCTGCTGGCCACTCCTCTTTTAATGCAGCCCAGGATATAGTTGGCCTTCTGGGCTGCCAGCGCACACTGCTGGCTCATGTCCAGCTTCTCATCCACCAGGACCCTTGAGTCCTTCTCCACAGGGCTGCTCTCAAGGAATTCTTCCCCCAGTTTGTATAAATACCTGGGATTGCCCCATCCCAAGCACAGCACCCTGCAATTTGGCCTTGTTAAACCTCATCAGGTTCTCATGGGCCCACTTCTCCAGCCTGTCCAGGTTCCTCTGGATGGCTTCCCTTCCTTCCAGTGTATCGACTTCACCTCTCAGCTTGGTGTCATCTGCAAACTTGCTGAGGGTACACTCGACTCCATCATCCATGTCATTGATAAAGATGTTGAAGAGCACCGGTCCCAAGACTGAGCCTTGGGGGACACCACTTGTGACTGGCATCCACCCTGTTATAGAACCATTAATCACAACCCTTTGGCCGCAACCAGACAACCAGTTCTTAATCCACCAAACATTCCATCCTTCAAATCCATACCTTGCCAATTTGGAGAGAAGGATGTGGTGAGGGACCCTGTCAAAGGCTTTGGAGAAGTCCAGATTGATGGCATCCATTGCCCTTCTCCCATCCACCAGTGCTGTCACTCCATCATAGAAGGCCACCAGATTGGTCAGGCAAGATCTGCCCTTGGTGAAGCCATACTGGCTATCTTGGATCACCTCCTTGTCACATATGTGCCTTGACATGTCTTCTAGGAGGATCTACTCCATGATAATTAGATGGGAAATGGAGACAGAAGCCCTGGCAATACTCTCAGTTTGAAAGATGACCATTTTCTCACTAAATCTAAAACATTCAAACAGGAAGGGGGAGATTTTAGCTATGATGATCACATAAACAAGAAACACTGCTAGAGGAAGAGACAGCAGTAAAGGCTTGATCTTCTTTTGTATGTCAGCAATGGCCTCTAGTGAGTAGTACATGTTTTGGATTGTCTATATTATAGTGAATCTCTTCTACAGTGTAGAATTTGACCTGGTAGAGGGATATAGGCTTTTTATTTATTTTACACATTAACTTTTCTATACCAGACAACATTTCCATATGTTGCTTATGGATGTGAGCTACAATAAATAAAGCAGCATGGGTAGATACCCTGGAGAACCTGCGCCCGGACACATAATTAAATGTTTTCTGATGAGCATCAGGAGTCAGTTTTTGGTGGTAAGTGTGTATTCCCTTCAGAATGCTCAATCCAGGACCTTCCTTGCAAGGAAAAGCTAGCAGAGAGGTACATCTCTGACTTAAGAAAACATCTGAACCCTCCCCAGCATACTGTGCAATCAGTACCTTTATGCAATAGGTGCAGTTCTTTCATCCATTCATTTATCTAGCATCGACAGGACTAAAAATGTGGGGTGACATGAAGATAAAGAAGTGATACAATGAAACATGTTAGCAACTTAGTGAGCATCTTTGAATTTAAAGAAAAAGTCTTCCAAGCTAACTTTGTTTTTTGAATCCTAAAACTGTGAAGTATCCATGACAGTCCACTGGCCAAAAGCACAATTAAGTCTGCAATTGGATTTCTGCAGTGGTATTTGTAATGGGCACTGGGAAGAGTAGAAATGTAAATGCAAAAAGTGAATTTTTAAAAATTAAAATGAGCCTATGAAGTAATGTTTTGTCATATATATTTAGTGATTTTATTGCTGACATTGTTCCAAACTTTCATTTTTTTTTCACATTTCCATCACTTAAGACAGTAGGTTAATTATTTTTAGTTCTATTGAGCATTTTTTGTTAATTATTTTTCCTTTAACTTTTTCTCTTTCTTTCTTTTGCTTTCTTTTGTTCATATTCTTATGTTCTATTGTGTTATTTGTCTGTATTATTCTCAAGTCATCTGGGATATGTTCCTGAAATTTAACAATGTAAGAATATTTACCTCAGATAACATCTACAGAGAAAATTAGGAACGTAGCTTGGCTTGGTGTTTTGACACTTTATTGAAGCCAAACCAAACCAAAACAAAATTAGAGTATACTTACTTCATTTTTATGCTATCAAAAAATAGAGTTATGCACATATATTTTCAGACAAAAGAAAGTTACATTTAAAATGAAGGCAGACACTTTCCAAGAAAAAAAAAATCTGTTTAATCAAAAATGTATCTTTCTGTCAAAGAAAATGTGGAGTACAAAATTTTCAGCCAGCTCACTTCTGTTTCCTGTTCATTCTCCTGAGATTAAACTTCTTATTCCAAATAGAAGAAAGAGAGCTAAAATCATTAAATCATACATTTCAACTTCCTATCATATGTCAGTTAATTTTTCCCTTTTTCTTTTTTTATTGCAGTTGTTGGCTGATGTGTTTCTACTTAGATGATCAAAAAAAAGAAATAGCTAACAATTTATTGTAAGTCTTTATTAGAGTGCAGAATAATTTTGAATGGTCTGAAATTCCTCTCAGGAGCCTCTGTTTTTATGAGCACTTCTTGTTACTCTAAAAAGCAACCTACCAAATATGATACCCATCTGATTTCACTTTTTAGTTTCTCAGTAAAAACAAAGAACAAAAACTAACAAAACAAACAAACATCCTGCAAAATAAAATGTTTTTCTTTTCATCAGATTTTTTTTTCAACAGAAGGAAATATTTTTTCATGTTCATATCACAGTAATACGCTTTTGTAGAATCTTCTCTTAAGTAAAGCAATGGAAACTATGAAAAGGCAATCATATTGATTATATATTTTTTCAACAACTGTTATCACAGAATTCCAAGATATTTGACTGTGCCTTTTGAATTGCTGTCTTTATTTTTATATGTATTTCTTTTGTGGCTTAATAAGTAATAGGAATAGTGGTCATAAAAAAATTATGTATTTACGTTCCCTCTTCACTGCATATTTCATTTGTTCCTCTCTCTGTCTTTACTTTTCTCATGTATCAAGTTGTCTACATTATAAGAATGTTCACAATTAAACAAGTTGCCCATTTCTTTTCTCATTTTTGTAGCTACCATTTTTTTCTCTCATAGACCAGAACACTTCGGAGTAAAACTTTTTTTGTCTACTGTGGTGCAGCATAGAGACACTCTGTATTTTATTCATTCATAAGTTCAATACTTAATGAGCTTTCACAATACAGCAAAATCATGAAAAGTTTGTCGGTGACATGGATGCAACCGAGGATTTAACTCTTTGATATCACTGATAAAGATCTAGCCATTTACATTGCGTGTTCACAACCCCTTTTTAAAAAGAAGACCCAATCCAGAAAACAATTTTCTCTCACTAGGTATTTCCTGGATTGGCAACCAACAAATAAAGGCTGAATCCAGTAACTATTGAATGTGAAGAGTACGTATCACCCAAAAAAGACCCAGCACTACAACCAACAGAAACCCAGGATCGTGACTCCTGTTCTCTCAAGGCTAATAGATACACAATTTGAAGACACCCCAATCGAGTTATCTGCTCTAAGAGTGTAAAGACATGCTAACACTACAGTTTTGTAATGAAAACCAAATGAAGCTACGTTTCCCTTAGAGTCATGTTGCACTGAGTTGTAACATCTATGAAACATTAAATTCACGCCACAACCTTGCCCTCCATAGGTACATGCTCTGCCCTGTAACTGACTATTTTCACAAAACTGGTAAGAAATTATTGTGTCATGTGATCTGTGCCAGTTGAAGTTCATCAAACTGAGACTGGCCAAGTGGTTCAAAAGTTAGTAGAGTCAGCCCACTGAAGATTCAACAGGGACAGGTGCAAAACACTACATTTAGGAAAGAATAATCAGCTGTACAAAGATAAGCTAAAGAACTAGGTAGCAAAAATATGCTTGTTGATCAGAAGTTAGGCAATCTCTTCCTGTTAAGAAAGGCAAATAACTGGAGTACTGCCTGTAAGGCAGCCCAAAATACTTTCTCCACGTCTAGATAAATATGCAACATTTGAAGAAATTCCAGAGAAGAAAAAAAGAAGGTCAGAGTCTTTATAATACAAACTCCAAGGAAAGACTGAACAAGCAGTGATATTTGAATAAAGAAGAAGGCCCTGAAGGTGGATGTGATATCTGATGTCAAAAGGGTAAAAAGCAAAGAGGATCAGAAATTATGTCAGATCTCTGTTGTAGAGGATAGAAAACAATAGATTGAAAATGCTGCAAAGAAGGTTCATTTTAGGTGGTATGAAAGCTTTTTAGGGCTAGGGAAAATGGAGCACTTGCTTAGACAAATTAGCATCAAAGAAAGTCTTTAAGACAAAGCTAAACTCATGTGAATGGAAAACGTTTTTAAGGGAGTGCTGATCATGGCTTGGAGAAGGAGAAAGCTCTACGTTTACTCTTGAGCTCACTTGCCACCCACAATCTACATAGGCTTGTTCATCTGTCACTGATGCATAGACTTGCAAACAATACAGCTGCTGAGCCTCTCCTTGTTGGAGAACATGGCTAGAAATAAAAGCTGAAGATTTGAAGCGTGTCATCTTCCCTCTGTATCCCTACAGTCTAATGGTAGGTAAATGGTTAAAATTTGTTGAGGGTCTTGGTCCTTGGACTATAGATGGCTGTTATTTGAAAACATGAATGAAAAAATAAATACAGCTGGTAAACAATATAAAAAGTGATTCTCTATATTTTTCTGTTTTAATGTAACAAATTCTCTTTCATTGTTATTAATGGAGTTGTTATTTGCTGCTGAAGGTTAAAAATTCTCGGTCATGTTCCCAGAACACATACTAGTAGTTCAAATAGAAATAATCTAATCTGATTTACTATTATTATTTTTTTAATTAAATTGTGTGTTAGTGTCCAGTAATCATTCATTGCCTTGCCAGACATTCAGTTAGGAAGCAGGAATCATACAGTGTAGTTCATATGACTTTGTCACATGCTATGAACAATAGCTAGTGAACAGTAAAGAGCTGAAGCAAACATTTGCATGAAATCTCTAGATTGAGATGTGTATGTATGTTTGAAAATAATTAATGCAACTGTAAACATAGGAATAAGTCTACAATTCATTCACAAACACAAAAACTATATGCCTTCAAGATAATTTATGGCTAATTAATCTGTGAGCCAATTCTAATCATGACCAAATTACTCAAAAAGTCTTTTGCTGAGGCAGCACGTGAACCCTGAAGTCTGCTTTTTGCATATTCTATTAGCTCAGTGGAACAAGAAGGATCACAGGCAAAGTTAAACATGCAGAGGAAGAAGGAAGATAATGTCTTCACCCATCCCAATTTGAATGTGACTGCTGCTTTGGTTTTCATCCTCCAATTATCAGAAGTGATCACACAGAAACTAAGAGTTGATGGAACATCTTTGAGCCAGGTGCTGCCACTTATCAGCTCTAGTATCTGCTTTTTGCTCCCACACTAATGAAAAATGATTTCAAAAGAAATGAAGATCCTGTTTCAATAAGATTGGGGAAAAGATGTAACCTAAAAGCTGTCTACAGACTCAAGAATAAGTGAAATGTTTTGACAGGGAAAAATATGTGTTGGCAACACTGCTCGACTCAAATTTCAAAAGTAAAATTGAAACCATACTTCTGCAGGGTGCAGACGCTGACAACTGGAAGCCTGTTCTGCAATATATAGTAGTTCAGAATATGCCAGCCAGCTCGTCCTCTCCCCAGTTCCTTTCATGTACAGGACAAATACATTTCAGGGAAAAGAACAATCTGAATTGGTAAATTCTTGAAAACAAACAAACAAAATCCAAATCTGACTCTCTTCTGCCTGCAGAGAGCTCGGAGGATACACAAAGCATCTGTATTTATAAACTGTCTACACAACACAGGAATAAAGATGATATTCTTTAGTAGTCTGTGGTCAGTCCAGGCTAAACTTGGGCTAAGTTCATCTCTGAGAGCTGAGTCATCCTACAAGAGGTGCAAAACTGGACCCATGAAAGAGATGCAGCTGAAGAAGCTAGACTTCATTTAAGAAAAGATTTTTTTCAAAATAAAGTTGAGAAGATGGGACTTATTAGATCAGTTTGAGCAACAGCTATGGAATGCAAAATTCCCAGATTCATATGGCCAGGGAAATACCAAAGCTGAAGCGTAATGAAGAAACTCAGAAAAGTAGGCATTTTAAAGAGTGTGTGTTTTAATTCTAATTTTTGGTCATGGTCACTGCAAGATAGCAAAGTGCTGCTTGTCTTTAAGAAACCTTGTAAAATAACTTTTGACCAGAAACTGTTTAGGACAAATTCAGTTAAGTAATATAGTATTCAAAAATTAAACCTAAAAGAAGGCTCATGAGGAAAATAACTCTCCCTCAGTCTCCTTCTAGTGTGTTCATGAGGGGATATCTAGAGATAAAGCAAAAATTCTCTTTTTTGAAGCCTATTTCAATGAAAAACAAAATAAATAAATCTAGAATATTGATTTTTCTCTTCCCTCTTGGACAGACATTAGTTGTTTCACTGTCTTTCCCTTGATTTTTTTCATTTTCCTTCTGCAACATTATACAAGCTGATATAAGGTCAAAATCCTCAAGGAATTTGTTCTACAACCTTCCTCTAAGGTTTCCCAACTCTCTATATTAACTTTCTGCTGACATCTGAAGCTTTGTTTCTCAGGGCAGTTAGCAGAGGAGGGAACATATGTGTGAATCTTTTTTCAAAGAATCCATTCTGCAGATTCTGTTCCCAAAGAAGTGTATTTATAAGAGATACTTCAGCACTTCTTGATTTGGTTTGAAACACAGATACTGTTATTCTGAATCTCCTGTCTCCATTTTCTGGCACTGCAGTGCACAGAAGTTTGTATGTGTGTATGGTTCTTCCCAAAATATGAACTTGAAATGGTATTTGAAATGATGTGAGTCTATGTGCAGATCTGGTGAGAGAGAGGCTCTCTCAGTAACTAAATCCTGGGGGAGGATCATCTGCACCTTATACCAGGACAGAGATGGAGAGTACATGCCCCATCCAGCCCACACTCCAGAGGAACAGGCACGTGGTACCCAGCTTTGCCTCCAAATGGGGGTAAAAAGGGCTTCCTGGGAGGCAGCAATTTTCTGAAGTACCTTCCCCTTCATGAGAGCCATCACGACATCAAGATAACCCTTTGGAATGACCCCCAAAACAGCGGTGTTGTACAGCAGCTCTGTACCTCGCATCCCACCTTCTTTCTCACATGCTGCATTTGAATTAGGTTATCAAAGTATGGCACACTTCAACTAAATTATAAACCCTACTTTCATTAACCACAAAAAAAAAAAAAAAGACAACATGAAAATGAAAAGTGCGGGGGAATTGGCCTAAAAGAAAAGAAGTATGTAAAAGTAAGAGAAGAAAATGAGAAAATGCAGAGTAAATGGAAAGCGGGGAAGAGTCAGAAATGAATGAACGTTTTCTTCTCATTTTAAAGGTCATTTCCTCCCTCTGGCTGGCTTCTGTAACAATAGTAATATATACCACCAACACCAACACTTCAGGGGTTATTTTTTAACCTATTGAAAGGATGGGAACATTTTTGGCTGAAAATATTAGAACACTTCAAGTAAAATATTGCTGAAAATCATCTATCACTGCGCTCATTGCATCTGTCTCTCCCTCTTTCACTTTCTCACACTTAACATTCAAGACTTCTGTGGCTGAATAGGTCCCTGGATAATAAGGAGGGATGTGTGAGGGATGGTTAAGAAAACTAAAAGTAGGGATAGAGAGGAAAAAAAAGTATGAAGGAAGGTAAGGAAGAGGGATGGAACAGACTGAGAAAAAGTGGATAGAGATAAAAAAGAATAAGAGATAAATGGGAAAGAACTTGGCTTTCACTTGCACTGAATCCTTTGTACAAATCTGACAGTGAAAAGTTGCTCTTATTCTTTTTTACCTCTATTCCAATAAATCTAAATTGCAGATAGACCTTTCTGATTCACACATACAAGGAAAGAGAAGGAAGAAAAAGATAGATTTAGAAAAAAGGCAAACAGGAGAAAAAGAACTAGAGCTAAAACAAGGAAAAAAATACTGGAAAATTTCGTATCAACTTCAGGCTTTTCTGTCTCTACTTGCAGCTATTAATAGTTTTCTAAATTTCCAAACATTTCAATGTACAATTTGAAAATTTTCCCCCAAACTGAGCTATTGGAAATTTTCACAGAGGTTGCTAGCTTTCATTCTTTTCTACTTTAAATATAAAAATGAAAACGTAGTCTGAGGGTGGGGTGTGTGTGTGTGATTTAAACAAGTATCAGAATATGTATCAGGGTTTAGAAAACAGGAGGAAGGAGAATAGTAAAAATAAAGTATCATTGCTACATTGGAAAGACCCAATGTAATAATAACAGTACTACTACTAATAATAATAACAATGACAATCAATCACTGAAACCAACATTTTAAAAAGAAGATTGCACCTTATGAAAACATCAAAAACTTATAGTTCACTAGGGGAAAAATTATATGTGTGGTTTTTTTTTTTTATTTTATTTTAAGAAGTATGAGAAAGGGGGCAGAAAAGAAATACAGAAATGATGTTACAATTAAAGTTATGAAAATAGCCACATAATGATTGATTCTTTGGCTGAAAAGAAGACAATATTTTTGGTCCAAACAAACATTTTGTTTGAACTCAAGTGAAATATTTCATTTTGATGTCCTTTGTTTACTTGCAAAATACTTCTAATGCAAATTTAGATAATTTTTTTTTTAAATGGAATAATGCTTATTAAATTTTTTAAATGTAAAAAATAAGTCACTTTCAGTGCTTTGCAACACTTTTCCAGGGCTATTTTTTCCTCAGGTTGAATCAGCTCCGTAAGTTTGACACTATTTGCAAATAGTTACAGACGTTCTCATTTTGCATTTCCTGGCTTGTAAAACAGATGACCTTTTCTGACAGACGCTGTGTGCAAAGTCAGAGATTTCTCTTAGATTTCATTTTCTGGTCTTTCATTTCTTTTCTTTTTCATCATCTTTATTCATCAACCTAATGAAGCAGCCGGAAGCCAAAAGCTTTCCATCTTTGACCTCGTTCATGAACCGTCCCCAACCTCCGTGTTTTCTCTTCCAAGCAGCCCCGCATAGGCCATGTACAGCAGCATGGCCTGACCTCTGGGAAGAGCACCCTCTGCTCCCAGGATGTCCACACTGTCTTCTGGAACAAAATTATTTTTCCCTGATTGGATGGCTCTGACAAAGGTTTATTTGATCCGGCTGAGGGCAATGCTAATCTTGGTTTCTCAGATTCACTTTTGGAAGTGGCCATGCCACATCTGCTCTATGCAGAGCCAAAGATAGCTTGCAGCTGCCTGTGGAGGATCAGGTGAACATACTTTCTTAACCCTTCCCCTGGTGAATGAGGGTGAGGAGCAGGTATCAGTAGGAAGTCAGTCATTTATTCCACTTCTTACATGGAGGAAAGCATCCTGCATCCTAAGTAGCAAATGCGGTGATTGTGGGCGCCTTGGACCTGTAGGAGTAGCCTACCTTACTAGAAGTCGCTGCTTCTGAAGAAGTTGGCTGTGCTCCATTTACTGTGTTCCTGCCCAACTGCTACAACTGATAAAAATGCATTGATATAACTCTCTCTGCTCTTTGTCAGTAGGTATTAAAGCTGTTAACAGTATCAGTATCCCTGTTTCAAATACATGGAGATCAAGCCTCTGAGAGGAAAGTGACCAGCCAATACTTTTTTGGCAGAGCTGGAATCCAAGCTTGTGAGTCCCATTACAGTGCCCTAAGTATCACTTAGGCTTTTTAGCACTGCCTCAGACTACTGCAGTGTTATTACTGCCACACTCAGTTACAGTGTTAAAAGAACATTTTGTATCCTAACGAACTGTTTGAGTGAATCTATCACTTTTCAGGTTCTGGAGCAATGGCTGCTGCAAAATGATAAATATATTTCAGGTTTTTGAGAAGAATAAACTCAAGTTCAATTTTCTACTTGCTTTATGCCAACTTACATTGACTTAAAGTAACTCACAGTTTACTGTGGAGTGAGTGGAAATAGGATCAGACCTAGTGGGTGAATGGTTTTTAAATTGCTTGTTTTCCATTCCTTGTCTTTCAGTTCCTATTTTGTTAACCTCGTGTTTTAAAGTAACTCTATGCTATATTTTCAGAAATTCACTATGGGATATATTCTACTCAGAATGTATGCACATAGCTCTTCCTAATACCAGTGGAAGTCATGAACATGTACTGAGTAATACAATGCAGTCTGCATAAATCCTAAGGGGAATCCAAGTTCTGACTACAAGAAAAAGAAATCACAGTATTTCAAAATGCCAATTGTAACATTGCAATGAGTTCCAGGCACATGTTTGCCAATAATGAATGGAGGGGTGCAGATACAATATTGGAACTGTCTCCTGCAGAGTGATATCATATATAATCATACATACTCTCAGCCTGCTCGATTAGTTCAGGACTGCAACCAGCTCTCTCAAAAACAGAGTAGAATTTCTTATGTCCCTCAGATTTAGTTTTCATGAGAAGTGTACGGAGGAAGTTAATCAGTGACTACAGCAAGGAGAACAAAAGCTATATTTGCATAATAAACATACCTTTGTGAATTCAGTTTAGGAAGATAATCACACATTCAGATATATTCATTTCCTTAACTTAAAATAAAAATGTTTGCAGTGTTAAAACCTCATTCTACCATTTTAATTCATAGCCACAACATTTTGTTTAATGTACAGAAGCATCCCACATTACTAATTATCTTAATTTTGTAAAATCCACGATCACAATTCAATCATTAATCAATATATCAGAACCTCACTCCATTAACTATGGTTTGCAACAGGGCATCTCAATTGATTAGGCTGTGGATTTTTTGTGGGTCTTGTTTTATAAATTGAACCTAGTCAAGTAAACATAACATTTGGTAATAGTCTTCATAGCAACTGTCAAAATGACTTATTGTTTTTCCAGTCCTGCATTCCTTTAGAATTAATAATACCTTTGTGCCCTTTATAACATTTATTATTAAAGCTATAAAAGTTCTCTATGTTTAATGAGTGGATGTTTCATTATATGTACGGTTTGCTTGACAGACTGAAAATTTTTCTAATGTGTTTCTCTTTTCCTCTTGATTGAAGGATTGTAAATATGCAATTAGCAGCTGGAGTAGAAGTAAAAGCAGAAAATGTCAACTGTCAAGTAGCTCCACTGAAAGACACATGATGCTTCAAGCTAAGACAGAAAGACAAAAGCATCTACCAATAAGGATGAAGGCTGCAAAATCTCTCTTTAAACATTCCATTAATCTCTTCCAAGAAATAAATACAGTCAATACATCCAGGAATGAGGAATCCACTATCAAAACTGCAGTTCACTTTTGCAATAAAGCTCTGTGCGGTAATGCTATACTCCATTACCAGTGGACATTCTGGATCCCATCTCTGTTATAATTCACAACATACAGCCTTTTATGTAACACATGGCTGGCCATATAACAGTAACATTACAGATTTCCAATAATATACATGTGAAAAGAGTGCAATACATCATCGTACTCCAGAGAATGTTTTCCTTCTAGACCAAAATTCTAGCTCTGCTTTCAAATAGTAGATTTCTTTTAAGTTCTCTGTATTAAAAACATAGATACATCTTGGCTCTCATATGCGACAGATGACTCTACTTCAGAATTGTGGAAGAGGAATGCTGAAAGAGAACAAGAGGGACATATAGAAATATTATATTGTAAGACTCTCAGAAAGGTCTAAATAATTACAGAAGGCTCAATTCTCTAGGCACTCCTAGTTATCCATGTTACAAGGAGAGGTTTGTTATGAGACAAAATGAAAAGAATAAGGCTCTTTTTAACATACAAATTAAAAAACTTTGCCAAGCCAAGATATGCAGAGAGATGAGTTCTTGCCTGCACAGCTGTCCTCCTAGACCATCATATTAGCTCTGGCTTAACCTTCATGTATTTTCTCAGAGGCTGCTACCATAGAGTTCCTCAGGGTTTAATATTGTTAAAAAAAAAATAAAACGGTGGTTAAACGTGTGGTTAAATATTAAAAGGATGTGGGAATAATCTGCCTACCAACTATAACAAAGGCTTTTGGTGGCTTTCTGGCCAAGGGGCTAGTGAGCCAGTTCCTTTCCTCATTCTTTTTTTTTTTTTTAAACTTTTAAAGAGGTAAAACAGGTGCTTTTATTAATCTCACATGGCAAATTTCCACATTCTACTGGTTATATGCATACAATTTCATACCAAGTTTTCACAGTTACTAATATTTTAGTTTTGCCTGACATGCATTAGCTAACACATCTGTTATGTTTGAGGTATATAATCTAAAAATGGCATATATATCCTGACATCTGATAGGATGGCACATAACAAAATATTTTAAAAAGCATCTGTACAATTTTAGACAGCTCTGGTATTGATCAAAACTGAAAAGAAATGCACTGATTGTTTCCCCATTATATTAAATATAAAAATTATTCCTGGAAAACCCATTGGTGATTCTTTGGTGATTCAGCTGTTCCATACTGGTAGGACAGATGAAATTGCTGTGTCCCATGTGTCACAGTCTCCCATGGGAGCAATCTGGCTTTTCTGAGATGGACATAGAGAGCACAAGTATTCTGCTGCAGGTGTGTGCTTCAGCTCTACTTTTCTCTGCTCCCAGCATGCTTCTCTAACTTCATCATTGATTTTGACAGAGCTCCATGATAATAGATGTGCAGCCTTAGAGTGTGCTTCTATAAGACCAAGTGATAGCCGACACAAAAGAGAATCAGCTTTGCAAAAGGATTTATTCTTCTAAACTGAGCAATTAAAAGTTTCTTGACCTGTGTAAAATTTGAAATATCTGTCAGAAAATGTATTTTCTCAGTACATATTCCCTGATACTACCTACTCTGTGGTGGCAGGAGTCTGTTTTTATATACTGGTCATCACTAATCAAAACAAAATCTTATGGTTAAGAAGGTTACACACTGTAGACTGGTAAATGGGTCAGAGTTGTAATCCAGTTGGTTCCAAATTATCTGGGGAAAACCATTAGGAGAGAATCGAGCAGTAACACGTTGCCAGGGGCTAGCAAGTGCAGGCCAGCAGCAGGAGCCATGTGCCAGCAGACAAAGGCCATCATGATGGCCAAGGCAGTGGCCTCACCTACAAGTCTCACCACCCTGAGAGAGGTGAGTGGGACAGGTGTGGGGATGGACCCAGTGTCCCCTCAACAGAGACCGGAGGTCACAAGTAGGGCCAGCATCATCCTGTTTCCTTCATCAGGTGGCCACTGAACTGAAAGAGGGAAGGTTATTTTAAAGCAGTTCTGTTATTCAAGTGAAGGCTTTCTGTGATGTCTGGTTCCACACATTGCACGAGTTAACCAGAAGTTGACCTAGTTTATATGAAACAGAAGAACAAACAAAGACAGAACTATAAATATGGGTCTGTGTTTCAGCAGGGAAAAATTTCGTGGACTAGTTAATGAACTCTGCTGGACTGAAGTGTACAGGATTATGTTTGGGAGAGAAGGCAGAATTTCTTCAAGACAAGGTGCTAAGTTGCCAAAGTTTGTACCCAAGCAATGAGAGAAACCTGGAGGGATTACAGAGCTAATATGGTAAATGATAATCTGAGAATTACATTAGTAAAAAGGCCTGAATCAGAGGAAACCAGAGGTCAAGAAATATATAACTTTAGTGTGAAAACACACAAGTTAAGCTGATTTACTTTGCAAACAAATAGCAAGAAAAAGTTCTGTAGGTGTATAGCTAAAATTTACAATGAAAAAGTACTACTACTTTGCAAGAGTGGGTTAGACATTAAAGAATATGTAACTATACACTGAAAACTAAGTGCAGAGCTCAAACTGGTCTTCAAAAATAATGATACTGTTTAAGATATACTTACTGATAATAAGAATCTCCTGATCTGTCACAGTTTCAACAATCTGAAAGTAACATTAGGTGTAAGACTAACTTATTAAAGAGGAGGAAGAAATCTAGCGCTGACGGGTGACTCCCCATTTGTTTCTTGGTTCTTCTTTTTGTTGTAAAGCATCAGACGCTATTCTCAAAGATGAAACCAAATAGTCTAGAAATTATTGCAGAAGATCCTACTTAAAATTTAGTTACTTTGTTTAACATTACTTGAACAGACCTGTTAAGTGTGCAGGTAAAACCGCATCCGGTTGCGAAAGCAGTAGCAGTAGTAAGTTTGACCTACTCTATCGACAGATGGGGGCGCTATTTGTGCACTGAACTAATTATTATTATTATTATTATTATTATTATTATTATTATTATTATTATTATTATTATGTCTAGGGCTTTTATTTTTAAGGAAAGATTTCTGTTTCTGGACAGAAGGCTAGTTTGGAGAGATGCTTGGCTTTCCACAGTTCATCTTGCCTATTTCCATAAACAAAAGAGAAAGGTCTGCAGAGGAATCCAAGTTCCATCAAATTCTCTGACGACTATATTCTCCAGTAGGTAATCTCTTGCACACGACACGTGACTTTGACTAGTTATTTTGGGATTGTTTCTTGGATCTCTCATTTTAAAACATCAAGTGAACAAAGAGGAAAGTAGGCCAAAAAGAAAGAAAAATAGTCTAAAATGATGCTGGAAGAGATTACAGTTTGCCTTTTGCTGCAGTCTTTCATCTCAGGAAACTGGGGAAGGAGCATAGTCAGCCAAGCAACTGAACAGATGTCAATCCCAGCTCTTCTGTATGACCTTGATGCCAAGGATCAGCAAGTTAGGCAGCACATCTCTGCTTTTTCAACATAGTCTTCTCTGACCCCACACCACTTAGAATTTTACACCATATCCCTTCCTTTTGCCAGGACACAAGTAAACAGGGAAGAACTGGTAAGGACAGAGGTTCAGAGGAAAAGATATCACTTCAGTGCCACTGAGAATTTGTTCAAGAATTAAAGGATTTCAAGGTCAGATTTCAAAATTCTGGAGTTGCTCTTCAATACAAGAAATACTAGTTTTGGCCAAAAGATTAGGCTTCCTTCCCCTCCCCCCCTCCCCCAAAGAATGCTTACTTTTTTCAATCTACTGAATTTCGGATTGCAGTACTTCAATATAATGTGGGGATTGCCTCCATTTCTGATAAAAAAAAAAAAAAAAACAGTGGAAAAATTATTTCTAGATAGATTTCTTCTCCAAGTCTATCTTCTTTTCTCCCATAAGGGAGTTTTGTCTACATAATAAATCATATTTGAAATAATATTTTAAAAGGTATTTAATTTGTAACTGATAGAGAATCATCCTCAACCCAGGAGAAATACATGTGCAGGTCTGGAAGAAAGATCAATTGAAACTAGAAAAGGGAAACACTGTGATTATAGGATTCCAAAATGCCTGACTACCAAAGATACGAGCATGAAACAAAATGCCCTTTGTCTGACTCTCCATTGAGCATTACCACCAACACTGCCAGAATCCCCACTATTATTCATAAACACAATTCTCCAGAAGACCATATAGCTGTCATACAAGCAATACAGATTGTATTATGTCACAAGTAATTTTCTCTTTCTATAACAGCTTGGCACAACCTTTCTTTGTGTCTGACACTGCTGCCCATTTTCCTACAAATATATGTGGAGAAGAAATGAAGCCAACACCTGTAGCCACTCACATGCTGAGCTTTCACAGCTGCAACATCCATGTGCCAATCTCCAGAAAAGGTCTTTCCCAGAAGTGGCTGTAATCTTGGGACTATCTGGTTCTCAACTGCCTTCTTTGTAGTTGGTTAATACAGTGCTCATGAGACCCCACCATCAAACACAAATGTTACCAACATATAGATAACTTTAGTACCTTATCTAAATTCATCAAGCCATGTACTTCATTAAGAGGAGAGAGGAAAGCCATTAACTGTTTAAAAATGTCTTAAATCAATTCCTTCCTGCCTTTCTGAAAAGACTTCAAAAGCCTTAGGAAGTGGATGACAGTCAGTGACAAGACCAAAACCATATGAATATTCCATCTGACACTTACTGAACTGATGACAGCCAAAGCCAGATGAAGTATTATATTTAATACAGATGTGTATTTCACTTTAAAAGAAACAACTGCATTTAATTTAAGTTTAGTTTACAGTGGAGACAGATTATCAAATGCCATTCCCCATTCACAGTATTATGTAGATAAAATCCATGTGAAGTGGTCTTCTTTGCTGTTACTGCTACACATGAGGGGATGTAAGGATAAGTGAGAATGGTAGATGACGAATAAGGACACAGTGAGAACAGGCAGTATGATGGTAATCAAGGGCTATGTGAACTCATAGAGCATAAGATCAAAGGTCCATCTAGCCTACTATTATTTCTGTAGCAGAATACGGTGGGAAGACTGAGAAAAATCTGTATGTGAGAAGGGATCATTTCTAGCTTGCAAGACTTATGACTTAAGGTTTTCTTGACTCAAAGAATCATCTAGGCCATCATGTTTAATATTGTCATTAACTGATGGTAGAAATACTATAAGATGTATTTTATGAGTTGATATATGACAAAGCACTCAGATCTACAGTCTACAATTTTAAACTTTCTTTACAGATCCTGGATTTTCCTTGTGATGTGCTACTCTAGGCCTTTCCACAAAGAGATGTTAAAAATAAGACAGTAAGAATGACAGCTACGGGTAATTATGCTGTATATTACCCTACAGGTGTAGCTAATTTCTACCCTGTCATATTGTTGTCTTCTTTTGCCTGAGTGTCATTCATTTATATTACAAATTCTTAACAGTAAAGACACTTTATTTTCTATTATATACCTAATGAAATCTGTTACTATAATTAAAATAATAACTAAGAAGGACAAGGAGACAAAATACCAATCTAGTTCTTTGCTCAAAGATTAAAATGAGATCAGTAAAAACTGGACTGATCTCTCTGATATACCAAAGCAGAGATACCCAGATCTAGGGTTTTAAATCTAGGTCATTACATCTGCTCTCTTTCCACAAGGATTCAAGATGCGGTCTTACTCTGATTTATGTTTACACATTGGAAAATAATATAATTAAATGCTTGTTGAAGGAACACTTGATATTTACAAAGCATGTTTCTTCAAGACAGTCTTGAAAGTATGCCGCTAACTTTATTGTTTGATGATGTAAGCTATATAAATGAAACTTTGCTCATCTGAGTAAATAAAAGAAAGATGATAATTTTTTTTTAATAGTGAGTGTTATGAGTGAAAATGTAGGGAGTCCACCAAAAGAAAAACAAACTACTCGGTTTTGCCATTAATAGAATGCATAACTGTAGTAAAATGAGGGAAATTGAATGAATTCACTCACTGCTTCTTACTAATGAGCATAGAACAAAGATGAACAAAAAGTTATGCAAATAAGTCTAATCATAAACAGTTTGCTTTATGTCAAAATTCTGTGAATCCAGGAAAAATATTTTGTTTCTAATCTTTTGTGTTCCTGTGCTCACCTTATGTGGTAAAACTGATGATAAAAGGAGTAGCAGAAAGTATGGAAAAATATTTTCAGTTCACTGCTAGCAAGAGTGATGAAAGAAGAACTGCTAATAAAGACCAGAAGCTTTAAGCTTGGAGGTTTCTGAAAAGCCTAATAGTCTTTGGCCCATGCAGCTAATTGAATTTCAGTGGAAGCTGTGCACTATTTAAAGTCACTCACTGCTTTCCATTGGCAAAAATTTTATTTTTTGCTGATAGAATCTTGTTCCATTGTTAAAATGATGATGCTTCTGAACGTAAATCTCTGTGTAGAGAAGTCAGCTTTTATATTTGCCCTCAAATCTGCATTTTATCAAATAAATTATTACATTTTACCTTGGAACAAACCTAGAAAATACGCTCCAAAAGCATTAGAAACTGTATATAAATATTTGCAGAATAAAAAGAAGTTATTGTCACAGCAACTTGGGCCCCAGATTTGCAGGACTACTTATACTGATATAACCCAGAAACACTCCGCTCTCTGCCAGGTAATGTATGACACTGGTGAAATACAAAATCAGGATTTAGCCCAGGGACCTCACATCAAATTTTAATCCTGAGCCAACCTTCAAAAATCTCATGCAGAGAAGGATAGGGATAGCTTCACAGAAATTACATTTTCCATTTCATAAAAAGTCATTTAAAAAAGAATCAGAACAAAAAATGTGTCCTTTGAATGAGTTATTTTAAATTTTGGTACATCTTAAGACTGATTAGTATGCTGGGGAGGGGTTTTGGCACTTTGGTGAAAGCTGATTCGTTATATAAGATGAGCAGCATTCAAGTGGAGAACACTCTATTCATCTATTGTACTCCCAAACCCAGGAAGTAGTTGCTGATAATGATTTTAGATGAGGCTTTGTCGGCCTCATTTTATAACAGTTCTTCATTCATAAACAACAACTACCGATTGAATAACCCTGAAAGCTGGAAGAAAAGCAAATACTGCTGAATCTTCAAATTCTGTAAGAGTTGGAAGGGGAAAAAATCGAAAAAGTAGTTTTGCCTTGACAGTACTAGAATAATTTCTTTTGAAAGGAGCAAAACCCTTCAGAAACAATAAAAACAAACCCACAAACAAAGCACTGGTTCTTTGTGACCTGATTATGAAACAGCTCTGTATTTACCTGCTCTCTAGCTTTCACAGAGATAAGAGTTTCAGCCTTCATGGACTGACAGAGACTGATGGGCCAGAAAGGAGCCTGAACAAGTTGTACACAAAATTCAGAATGCAGCAAGTTTAACTAAATGAAATTCTTTTCAGTGAATATACAATTGGCCCTTTGAACTCTCATTGCATATTTTTAAGCAAGGCAGAATAACACCCACAGAAGACAGGATACTTGTCTTCCTTATAGGAGTACTTAGCACTCAGAGCTAAGATGTAAAAAGACAAAATTATCCAAACTGTAAATGATTCATTGTGTATTTAAGAAACTGTCTGTGCTACAAAGGTAATTTCATGACACTTTATGTCAGGACTTCATATGTCTATCTGTGAATCAGCTAAAGCATCCGATACAGTTACTGGGGAAATAGAAAATTGGATAGATGGACTACTGATGTGTTTCTGTGTGGCAGCCTCTGTGTTCCTGGGTTCTTGTTTTGTATCTGAGCAGCATTCACAATGCAGTCAATAGAGGCTCTTCACTTGGGTGCCTTGAGTGACCATCTGGAGCCTCTGTTGACTCAAATCAGATGTCTGGAGCTGGGCATTGCATTACACATGTTAAGTCTGTCTGTATTTCGTGCTGCAAAAGGGAAATGGGCATACATCAGTGTTTTTTAAAATTTATTTCCCTGAAGCATTTCATTTCTGAAATGAAAATAAAGAGAGAAAGAAGGCAAAACTGACTAGTTTCCTGCCTTGCTTTCTGGTGAGAAAATTTTGGATCAAGCTGAAAGTGAGACATGAAGTTTAAATTAGACACAGAGACATCAGGGCTAGAAAAATCCAGTAAACGCAGTCATTATTTGACTTGATATAATGTGTTTTCAAGTTTACAGCCATGGGATTTCCACTTCAAAATAATGAGAAAGGAAGTGGATGCAAAGAAATTTGACTGCAGAAAGCTGCCAGAAGAGCTACAGTTTGATGGTGTTTTCCCCAGAGAGGGTGCTCATATCATAGTGAAAATACAGAGCAGCAGTTCTGTAAGTGTCAGCAAGGCCAGAGAGCATTAGAGATTTATACTGAGACAAAACCGTTCTCCATTTAATTCAGAATTGAATTCAAAAGCAGTCAATTTAGATCTTTGATTTGAAGAGCTCTTTCAATGTCAAATCTCATTAGAAAATTAGGACCTGATTCTCATTTTGTGTGAGAATATAAATGAGAACATAAAATGTTCACAAAGGAGAAACTATATTGAGAACACTAAGGTTAGAGATTTTTTTTTTTTTTTTTTTTTTTGCTGTTCTAGAGTAACACGAACTAGAACACATAGAGTTGAGAATCACACCCATGAAAAGCCTGAAACATCCAGGAGCAGGAGCATAGATATGGCTGTGCATATGGAAGTGCTATGGAATTAAAGCAAACTGAACTGACAGTGTTAGGCTGTTACCTTCTGTGCTAGAAACAAGTACAAGATATAAACATATACTTACATCTCATATTCCCTCTTAAGATAACTCCTCTCAAATGAGTAAGATCTCCATATAGCCATAAGGAACAGCATTTTGTGACAAACTTCAGCTATAGTCCTGCAAAACTTATGGATATGAAATTGGATTGAAGATGGGATCAAATCCATACAGGCAAAAAGTATTATCCATGAGTTTGGCAGTTAATGTGAGTAGCTGTGATTTGACCCCATATAATGACATTCAGGCCTAAAGAAATCTATCGAAGCTAGTGTGCACAATAGTGTGATTTCTCTGTAATAAATGTAACTAACAGATCAGTAAAGCTTCTTAGTGGTACAAACAATGGAAATCACCAAACAGAACAGCCCACATGAGCATTAAAAGGCTGATCCCTATTTGGATTTTTCCTCTTTAATAATAATAAAAAGAAAGCAGTGGAAGGGAGTAGAGAGGTATCTTAAACCAAGAGTAGAAACTCCATAGAAGAAAACAGAGAAATCATCAGAAATCCTCAGAGAGACATGTAGAAGATACCTGAGAAACATCTATGAGTGAAAGAACTTGTGGGCAGAGGTTTGTCTAGGAAGAGCTGTGGAATCGTGGCTGAGTACACTGTGTTCCCCTGCTTCAATCCTGCTGTCTGCAGAAATCTTGAACCTAAACAAAGAGTTGGCATCGCTTAAAGTCCTAATTTGAAGTGGGAGCAAAGTGACCTCAGATTGAGCAACATGATATAGTGAAAAACATCCCTACCCATGGCAGGGGGATTGAACTAATGATCTTTAAAGGTCTCTTCCAATCCAGACCACTCAATTATTCTTCCTTCCCCAGCCCCAGTGGCTATCTTCGGGTCAGAAGAGATACTAATGTATAAGCAATGATGAAAACAGGCAGAAAGAAATCTAACTGCTTCAAAAATTTCTGCTCTGCTGATGCCCATGCTAATTTTTTTCATTGACATTCATTCCTTTCTGGAATTTTCTGTCTCTACTGGCTGTTGGATAACATTTCAGTGGAAGTTTATGTAGCTCACATGTATGAAGTGCAGCAATGGGAAATGCAAAAAGTATATTGTTTCTGGTAGCTGGTTCTGTGTGTATAATTATTTACAATGAGTAAGCAATTTTCTTCAGGTCAGACATGCACAAAGCTTCTTACACTTTTGAAGCTATAGGCAGTGATCTTTTTAGTAGTATGAATCGTTGCTTCTTCTACCTAAAATGAAAAACAATACCATTTAACTAAGCATAATAATACATACTTCGTTAATATATTTGCAGAACTTCTACATGTGAGAAAAACACATTTTTCTTTTTTTCTTCAAACATTTGTTTTATTTTGTCTCTATTTTTGCATTCCACTCAGTGAACACAGTTTCAGAACTTGACTTTCTACAGGAAACACCATTTAGTGATTAGGCTAAAACGATTTTGTCAGGAACAGATCTATGAAAGGGTACCTTTGCAGTTCTGGTCTTTGAGATTTTCTTCTTGTCCATTACAGACTGAATTGTAACCACGGATCTGAAACCTCCCAGACACCTAGAAAACTGTTCTCAGGTTTGAAATCTCTATCAGTGAAAGTTCTTTGTAACTAACAGCGAGATTTATCTCAGTTGTAATTCTGTTGGAGTCACTCAGTCACAGCTGGTCATTTATATAATGTAAATAGTGTAGCTCAATAAGATTTTGGAGCATAGAGAATGGTTGGAGAAGCTGGATATGAGAAGCTCTTTTTTCTGTATGAGAACTTCTCCTCAGGAAAGCAAACAAAACAAAACAAACAAAACAGAACAAACAAACAAAGTGCTGATATTATGCTATATACTCATGTTAACACTGTGTAGCATTTTACTTAGTTTCTTCACAAAATTAAATTTAATGTCTAAAAGGTAAGCAATACAAAGCAAACCGATATTGTATGTGTCTGATGCTGCTTGAAGCCTTCTACCGTGCCATCCCTCCATATCTTTCCATAGAGCTGTTGGAGCTTGTAGTCACCAAGAGAACAGGATGAAAGGTGGTAAATGAGTTGCTTTGCAGATTTATCACAGAACTGACTTCTAAGGAGCTATTATTTTCTATAATAAAAAAAAAAGCCATCAATATTTTTTAGTCCTCAGAGGACCTAATCAATGTCTTCGCAAACTGTTGCAACCACAGTTTGTTACAGACAGCAATTCTGACCTCACTGAGGCCTAGGGGAAGCTCCCAATGAATTTGCTGGGGTCATGATTTCATGTGTCATTGCTATCCTAAGGCTGTTTGCACCATACAAAGCTGGGCCATTAGTGTAAGGGGTCCTCTATCTTAGCAACTTCTCGTTCCTCACTTTACCAACTGATCCATGTAGGAAAAATCATGTTATTGTAAATATGGTATCTTGTGTGTTTGCTGTAGCAGAAGGATGCCATTTGCTTATTCACTGATGCGTGTGAGTGTGAAAAGGACCTGAAATCAGACCACGAGTTTGTGAAGCAAGCTAACATGGGAAGAAGCTAATAATATATATTTACTGCCAAGAGTGGTAGCAAACATTTCATGCTTAGAACTTCTTTAAGTGTGCCAAGCGGACTCCTCCACAGCAATGCAATTGGTCTGCTACTCCACAGCAATTCTCTGCTTTGTTCTTATTCAAAAGATAGAATTCAAGAAGAGGTGAAATTACAGGCAGACAAAAATTTACCCTGGCATGAAGCAATGTTCCATTTTGCCACAGCAAGAATTATGTACTTCATGCTAACAGGAAGTATGTTAAGAAAAAGACAAACAATAAAAATGCTTCTAATGCATTTATTATTGTAAACATATATTATATGCATTATATTCAAACACTCAGTATAACTTACTTACCGCCACAGGCCAATTAGATCATCTCCAATCACATGTGGAAAGAGCTCAAGCTAATGTAATTTGTCCAAGAATGCTCCATTTATTTCTGGGTTTGTGATGTTTTTATACTATTACAAAATGTTCACTAAACATGCCCTCCAGTATGGAGCATCCATGCACTCAGAAACTCAAGTTCGGAGGACCATCTTTCTAGCAAAACAGTGATAACCAACTGTACTTCTTAATTATGTTACTTAATAGTCAATAGATATCTGATACGAAATAGAGAATGCTTGGCTCTATACCTGCAAAGACTGCTACTGACATTCATTTGCAAATAAAGTCAACTATGCACTTTTGATTAGAGCAAGGAAAAAAAAAGAAAACATACACAAAAATCCACAGAAACAAACAAACAAAAACACAAATACCCCACAAGAGCCAAAATTTTCTTTGCTGTGGCATTTGACTTGTGACAGTACTGATCTGTAAAGTGCATTTGCTTATTCACTGACTGGATTAGGTTGATTGGTTGGATTGGATAATTCAGGAACTGGATGGTAGTCTACATGATCTGATAGTTCTTTGTTATGTATTCTAACTCCAAACTGTATGCCAAATAATCTGAAGCTGCAGTACTGTAAAATTTTAACATAAAAATGAAAAAACAGAAAACTGCATGAAGAAGTCTGCACTAACATTGGATGTCTTCGCTTATTTTCTTATAAGAAGGGTTGGCTCCTTTGTAAAAATGGCAATGGAGATAACATCCATGGCATTGTACTTGATTGTCCTTGAATGCTTGGATATCTAATAGTTGAACGAATTGTTACACTCTATGCAATATCCAGACAGTGCCCACAATTTGAAAGATCAATCTTCTAATCTGTAGGCAAGGAGTACACATCACTGTGTAAAAAGGTGAAGGCTTGGGTTTTATGACAGGAAACATTTTGTGTCTTCATGTTTCAGATGGGTTACATTATCTCATTATTTCTATCTAGTGGCATAAGAGTTTATTATACAGATCAGGTTAGCCCTCAGCAATCTGTTTTTCCTCCTTGTCATCTTCACTGGAAGTACTCAATCAGTATACTCACACAGTCCAAAACACTTGCTTTAATCCAGATATGTATATTTTTTCTTTTAATCATATTTCTCTTAGTGTGTGTAATACACTGTATTTCACTGTCATAAACATCTAGAAGATTCCCATACAAGCTGGTCTAAATATTTTCTTGGAAAACCAAGGCTGGGATGGGATTCATAAAAAAACAGCAATATCTGCTGCCATGTGAGCAGTAGTGTTCTGCAGCTGTAGATGTAACTGCATTAAATGTCTTCAATAAAAATGTACTTTTCCTTGGGACGATTATGGTAAAACATTATATTTTAGTTATATACTGTATGTCACATGAAATGTAATGATCTGAACTTGCAGTATGTTAAAACTCTTTGTCACAGTACAAACTGAACAGTAGGCAAGGTCTAGTGTATGTTACAGGACATTAAAATGAGCATTCAACCAAGAGAAAATCATAAGCTGACTCTGTTATAAATCTTGTGCACCCCTGGTGGCTATTAAAATCCCACCAAAATTCACATATTAATGATGTGACTCCAATCAATCCAATTTATCAACTTTGTGGGCTGATTAAACCTATCACACCATTATGATTAAGTCATTGCTGCTGCTGGAAGTGGAATTTTGCATAATGCAATGTAAAGCTGAAGCTTTGGCTAGCTTAGCACTGAGGAGTTAATAGGAAAATATAAACTTTAAGGAAACATCAGGCCTGTTCATAAAAATCTCTGAGTTCAGTAAGGACTGATTCCTATTCCTTCACATTTTTTTTCAGTATTCATCTGCTTGGACAGCTAAGCAATTTATAGCATAACAATTTATACACACTCTTCAAGGCTAGGAGTTTTTTATCAATCCCAATCCAGCCTCCTCTGCTTTGGAACTCAGTCTCCTCTTTAACAAAATAGAGAGGTGTCAATTTAAAGACAGAGGAAACAACTCCATTAATCACAGAAAAGAATTCATTATGTTGAAAAAAGCATGCTGCACACTTTTTTCCACATAAAGATGTGATATTCGTGTGGAAATGGCCTGAATTATTTTTTATGAATAGGGCCCTTGGTGACTAATTCTTTTCTGGGGAGGGTAACAGGCAAATGTTATCCAGATGAATTCCTCTGGAATTATTCCCAGTTTCTGGAAGTGAAAATTACTGTACCTGTAGTACAATACATGGCAGTCAGTGAAACTCGATATCAGCATAAATAGTGCAACAGTGTTCCCTTCATTTCTCGTCACTGCTGCAAAAATCTGATCTGTTGTAAACATCTACCAAGTACCTTCCAGTAACTCAGTAATACCTGTACCAATTCACATGCAGATCTGTCTATGAGAGGGGAAAGTTACTCTGGGAGACTGTAATCCACCTCAACAGCTGAGTCAAATAAAGCTCTTCTAGCTTTGAAAGCTTTCTTACTTTGACCAACAAAGAGAAATATGAGAAAAGGGATGTTTACTAAGTCTACATAAAGTGTTTTTTATGATTGCTCTGTCCATCCTCCTTAGATAAGGTCAGAAGAGGGACTTATAAGTACAGCACTACAAATAATCACAGTAAAACAAAAAAATGCTCATATAATATCCTTTTCATGGTTTATTCATTTTGTACTACTTTTCAGACACAACGACAAAAATACTTTAAAGAAACAGTAACTGCTTTTGTACTCAAGGCCTGGACATGGGGCAGGAAGATGTGAAGAGTCTTGCACAAGCCATTCAGCAAACACCTCCAGTGGCAGCGTCAGAGATTAGAAAAGTTAAGCATTAATAAATCCTTTACAATGAGTTCTAAGTACAGACCAGGTAAGTACAGACTCTCAGTTTATCTCCAGGGCAGAGATAAGTGGCTTCTCGTACCTGCTGAAACAGTTTGAGAATACTTCTTCAGAAATGAAAACAAACACTGTGGTCATAATACACTGTCCAGCTATTTGCCAAATGAGTGAGAAAAATATCACATTCCTGGTGTAACAGAGCCTATTATTAACTCTGCAAGGTTTACTTGTTCATATGTATTTTGATACTTCTCTGAAACTACCAAGCAAGAGGAGATATTATATTTTATATCCTGTCAATCAGAAAGAGACTTTTCTCAATAACATGATGGTTTACATGAATTATACATCATCTTTGTGTCTGCAATGTTGTATAAGATACAAAGATTAAAGAAAAATAGATTCTGTACTATTTATTGGTAAAGACTGTAAGATTTTTTGCACTTACTGTGCATAATTGAGTCTAGAAACCAACTACAAACATTTTGGAGCCAATCTGGAAAGATAACGTGGTTCCCCTAACAGATTTTTTCACAGAATCATAGAATTATTAAGGTTGGAAAAGACATCCAAGATCATCTAGCTCGATTTCTGACAACTGTGATATTAAGTAATCCTAGTGATTTGATAAAGGGCATTGATTAGTGCTAGTCAGTTACTTAGTATATTTAGATTGGAAAAGATTGTCACTTAACCTTGAAAAATAGGTTGAAATAGTGTTGAGAGATTCTAAAAATTATATTAATGAATGTGGAGACTTGTGCCCATTTTTCTCCTATTGATTTCTGCAATAAATGATTGGGAAAGTAGGCAAAAAAAAAAAAAAGTGTGCCATTATCAATGCAAAGATAATGTTCATTCTCCATTTGTTTATTTCCTTGTATTCTTTTAGCAGAATGCTGCATAGCTCTGAGAAAAATCTACATATGTATACGATCAGCAACTGTACCAAGAAGTGTAGTTATACTTTCCTATTTTTTTGCAATATCTTAAAATTAATATGCAATCCAGAGAGTACAGTGCGTTGGTGTTGTCCACCATCTCATTTTCTATCAATAGCACGTACGTGTTCACATGACTATCTGAAAGTGTCCAAAGTGTCCAGCTGCATGTATGTAACTCCCTCTTCCACTGCACACTCTGGTAAACATCTGCAGGAAGTAACACTTCTATCTTTCAGTATTTCCCAGACTGCAAAGCAACTTTTAAATACTCTCTATCACATCTATATGATTTCATCAGAGAACCATCTACCCAAATGTGTAGGTGCTCCTTCATGAAATGTGTTTAGGTTAAGACTCATAAATATTAATATTGTCTCATATTTCTGTCATATTTAAGGACCCACATCTTATTCTTTTACAGTGAAGCACCTTTAGAAAGAACCTAGGCAACTATCTCATAGTGGAGGCCTACCTTATGAGAGTTAAGGGAAACCTGGCATTAGGGACCACCATGCTCTTTCAGACTTCTTGGTGAGTTGCTTGGAGGGAGTGACACATTTCACTGACCTAGAGCCAGAAAATAAGGTGCTCATACAGATTACAAACTCTATGATATAATCCAATAGTTCAGATGAAGTTCTGGCATAGCTTTGTCATTAGGAAAAGTGTCAGAAATGTCATATTTGTGGTAATGTGATGAGATACAGAGTTTATTGGCACTTCTCTGAGAAAAGCCATACAACCTTGAATCCTGATTGCATCAGGACTTGATAACACCTAATTGTCAGATCTTTGTACCAGATCACCATTCTCTGAATGCTGAATATCCCAAAACATATCAGCAAATTTCATCTGCTGTTGAGTATGCACCCTGATTTGCAGAGATACTCTCTACTCTCTCCATAGATAGGCATCTGCTCAGACTATGTGATTTAGATGAAAATGTAAACATTTGTGATTTGAAAAGTAAATCACCATTTATTCCTCCCTGCTATGTACTCCCAGTATATAAATTATCTTGAAATGCTCTTCATAATTTTAACATTCTCTAAACCAGGAAGAGCTATTTTCTGAACAAACAGCAGTCAAAGACATTGGTCGGAGCTCCTGCTCTCTAATCCATAAGGATGTTTTGAAAGCTTCAGAATATATCAGTTTTCCTGGAAGATAATTGATCTAATGAATTTAACCACACAGCAATTTATCGTGCAGGTTCCAATGGCTTCCTCTTTTAACAGACCAAGTTCTGCTCTTCTGTTAATACACAAAGACAGGATGCTTCACAGCCTGCATGAGAAATAGTTATTGTGTTCAGACACTGTTAAATGCACGTGCATTTTTTTTCAGTGAAATACAAAAAGTGGAAATTTTTTCTTAAATCAGATTTTGATTCACCGCAGTAAATAGCTGCTCTGTCTTTTGCAGAGAAAGTAAGTATAGAATGTAAAGGCAGTAGTATGTACAAATATCACAAATCCTGCCAAACACTTAAACAGAGGTGTGGTTCTACTCATGAAATTCCTATTTATCATGTGCTTAAGTATTTGCAAAAATTAGATCTTCAGATAGCTGTGGTTGGATTTCAAGTACTTAACACTTATAGGATTAAGTAATAGGGGATAACAAGCTTATACGTTTGTTTTGTGTGTGTGTGTGTGTGTGTGTGTGTGTTTTAAATCTACAGCTCAATTCATACAAATATTATCTCATGCTATTGGAATAAAGCAGTAAATTATATTATATGCTGGAGTACTGAATAAATTCCCAACACTAAATGCCAAACTGGACGTCTCAAAAGATAATGAAAAAAATCAGAATATTTTGTACCAGCTGAAGAAAAACTTCCTGCTGACATTTACTTCATTTCTCATATCTTTTGCCTTGTTGGTATGTTGTATTTATTTTGTTTTTAAGAATTAGAAACTAACAGGCTTGTTTCCCTGATCAGGTGGTTACTGCAGACATAGTCATCTGGGCTGGAGAAAATCAGCTGTCAAATATGCTGTGGAATGAAGTAAGGGTTTAAAAAGGCCTTATAAATGGATCCACTGCTCACTAACATCGAAATGGATTCCTCCCCTTCTCTGACTTAATATAACCTGAATTTGACCTGCAGGGCATATTGCTAGGCTCATCTTTTTCCACTCTATTTGAAAATGGGGGTATACAATAGCTATTGTAAAAGCAGGGCATTGATCGAGCAGGGAGGAAGATCAGTGTGTGAAGAGATGCTTCTTAAATTGCTGTATCGGGAGGTATTTTCAGATTACATCGGTGGCATTTATGACATATGGAGAAGTTGCTTTTTCACATTTGCAGGAATCTAAATAAGAAAATATTCCTGTTGCATGAGTTTTATTATTATTTTTTTGCACTACCTGTTACTAGCCTCTACAATCTTCCTCCTACAGTTGAGATTTCTGGGGTCAGGCAACAATCCTGGCAGCAAGGGTACAGTGCTCAGTTTGCCAGGGAATATAAATAGGACTAATTCACCACTATACTGTCCTTGCTAACAACTAAAGCTGTTTTCCTCTTCTTCTCTTTTCTTGTTTTGGTTTGGTTTTTTGTTTGTTTGTTTTGTTCTGAGCTGTCACAATCCACATTTGCCTACAACAGTGAGTTTCTCTTCACTGTATAATGTAATCTTTTATAACTGCTGTTTGCTTGGCTCTGCTTGTTGAGTGGGTCAGGCACTACTCTCACTGGTCACCCTGGAACTCTAAGTGGCTAACTCGTGTTACTTTATTCTTGCAAAGCAAACATGAGAAGCTGCTAATTAATGAGGGGCTGATGTTGATCACATAGTCAGCATGAGTCAGAGGGCCATGCACAAGGTTAAGTAATGCCCAAGCCATAAGTCACTATGGAATATCCCATGAGCAAATCTGGTAGCAATTTCCCTCCCCAGAATTCAAGATGTTCCATCAGTTGCACTGAAATGAACCAGGAATACTCAGGTGCTGTATGTGCTAGTAACAGTACTAATCACTCCCATTTCAGTGATGGTATTAAAGACTCTATTCATGACCAAAGGAGTGCTATGCAGCTGCTCAGTGCTTTCTTTTAGAACATGCATGTGGGAGGCAGGTTGCATAATGAGACATAGCCCAGTATTATGTCCTCATCTGTATGTGGGAGGGCTTGAACAAGCAGAAGCACATCTCAGTTTAAAAAAGGCTTTGAAGAAACACCTCTTTTGGCTCACAGAACAGATCACATGATTATTTCAAGATGTGTCAACAGCATTTCCAGAACTGCAAAACCCTTGATGATTTTTCTAACAAAATGGAAGAAAGTTGCTTCCTGGAATTCTGTTTTACCGAAGTAGAGGTCTGATCATCAAGAGGCAGTGCTGCTGCTTAACAATAGCCATTTACCACCTGGGTCTGTGCTGATAATTTACTGATGATTTTGGTGAGATCAGTACATCCAAAGGAGAAAGCAGGCCTAATTTCTATAATGATACATCTGCTGGCTCCAAATGTTAGAGCTGCACTTCCTAGACCAAATATTTATGCGTTAACATCTCCTTAATGTGTCAAAGATTGAAGCAAAATAAGATATCAGTGGGCATCAGAACTGAATTCTTGAATAGAAATAAACTCTGAGTGTCGACCAAAATGCACAAAAGCTGCTGTTTCCTTCTTTGCAGAATGTCTTTTCAGGTGTTTTGTTCTTAGTGGACTTCACCAGGCAATGCCTGTGCCTGAACTTTCAGTGCATTCACTCTGAATCTTTCAGATTCCTCTTTTTTTTTCAAGTTTGTCAGAATTTTTTCCCTCCGAGGCCTCAAAGTCTGAACAGCTTTCTTACAGACCTCTTTCAGCTGTGCACTAAGAACCACACTCCATGAAGAAGTTCGTGGAGTTGTACCCACTGTCTGTTTGCTCACCATAGCTATTGTGTAAATTCCTGTCTAGTTCTCAAAAACATCCAAAAAAATTTCACACCAAACAATCAAAAAGACAACTTTTTAAAGCATCCTTCTTTATAGCACATCTATTATTTTTCAGCCCAGATATTTTTTACAGGATATAAGCTGTCTTAATTTGGGCCAGGGGAGGTTTGGGTGGATATTAAATAAGAATTGCTTTGCACAGGGGGGTGGTCAAGCATTTGAATGGACTGCCCAGGGAACCAGTGGAGTCCTCGTGCCTGGAGGTATCTAAGAGACATGTGTATCTGGCACTGAAGGACATGATTAAGTTATGGGACTTGGTAAACCAGGTTGATAGTTGGGTTTGATCTGGAAAGTCTTTTCCAGCCTAGATCATTCTACAATTCTGCATACATCTGACATATTAAATATTTTATACCAGGATTTTTGAAAATGTAGACAAATAAGTTTATATTTACTGACACCATTAAATAGCTTAGTTTTTAAAATTTATGGAGTGATTCTACTAACATTTGGAGGAGAAATAAGCCAAAACTATTCCTGATTTTGTTAAACACACTTCCACAGAGTTTAGTAAATCACCTTCTGTTTACTTTAGGACCAGATTTGTATTTCATATAGTTTTTGGCTATAGTATATGTCTATTGTTACCTTGATCCAAGATGTGTGAGTTTCCAGAAAAATGATTTTTTCTCAACAGAAGGAAGAAAGGGGGAAAATGATGATTTTTAAGAGGTTTCAATGCTTTCTTTTTCCTCTGAGCCATGTTCAGAACAGCATTTGTGCACAAAAACAAAAACCACCAAAAAACGACCTAGAGCTTTCATGATTTTGGAGGGGAATTTTTGTTTCTTCCCATTCACTAGTTTCACAAAGATCTTCACACTGCCTCAAGAAACACCTTTCTACATTTCTGCACATTCCCTGCCACAAAATATTCTGCTACATGTATGCCACCATGGCACTGGACACAAAGATATGCCCTGCCTCAGTGTCTTCTGACAAGGGACATGACTAGGTATGTACTATGGCCTCTAGGGCTAGTGCAGTGCTGCAGGCAACACCACACACCTGTGTGCAAACTTCAGAGCCCAAGTCTGTGACTGAGGCATCTAGGCGTTGGTAAGAATTTAAAGTATGCTCATGTAGGTATACAGTGGTGTTACCTGTTTTTCTAACATTTTGCATCATCATATGAATTAGCTAAAATGCCCTCAGTAATTTCATGCTGAAATTTTTACAGATAGTTGGCAGAAAATACTAGATGATTTTAATTATTGCTATTTAATTTTTAACAAGGCTGTTGATCCAATATACATATGCCATTAGTGTAAGCTTATTTAAATAACGTTGTCTGGTTCTGCAGACTATCATAACACTGGAAAATGATCTGCATTGAAGAGCACAACCTCTCAGCTGTCACATTATCAATACTTTGAGTTCTTTATGAATAATTTTCTATTTATCTCTTCTAGAAGTAATCAGAAAGGAGTCACTTTAAATAAACTTCTCTTCATACATGATTGATTGATTATAGAAAATGTAATTTCCTTTCATTTCCAAAGATCTAGTTTCACATGTAACCAAACATTTAACTGTATTGGAAGCAAGTTGATTTTACTTTTCTCATGACAGAAAGGTTAAATCAATGACTTAGAGTTGAATGCTGAATCCTCTCTTACGTCAGGTAGAGTTTCCTTTGCAAGGACTGAGAAGAAAAGAAACTATCTAAACATATAGCTTTTACTGGCAATTTCAGTCAAAAATATCAGAATGGAGAAAGCAAGCAAGTGCATGCATGTATATATCTCTATATTCAAGGAATCATCATGACATTTCTAGCCCAAAGCAATAAAATGTTACATAATAAGATATGTTTATATTGGATATAATGTGCTCTCAGCTACTCTGGTACATCCCATTGATAACAGTGAGGCAGCACCTAAATAAATAAGCAAAGCGTGGCCCTTTGCTGCTTACTCCACAGGAAGAAAACCTATGGTTATTCAGCAATTTTCAGCACTTAAAATGTGAAAGGTGCAGAGGTCTTCCTCTGCTGTGTGGGCCAACCGGCAGAGTACTCTAGGGGTGAAACCAACAGCTCCTCCTTGCCCCTGCTCCTACTCTGGAAACAAGCCAGCCCCAAAGCAGGACACCTGGGCCCAGGTTAGCCAGCAAATGACTGGTCAGTCATCACAGCCATGGGGAAGGCAGGTCTCATCCCAGGTTGCCTGGATTAATTTAGTGTTTTTTTTTTCTGCTGGGACATCAGAGAGCCTATCCCAGCTTTTTTTTCACTAACACATTTACAGTGTTCCCTTTCAATTTTTACAAATTTCTTGGGTCACTGAGCCCTCTGTTTACAAATACTATGGTTATATTTTGATATTCATTGACAAGTGTGTTGAGGCAGGACTTCATCTCACAGTCTAAAATGGTTACAGCTGCAGTTTCTACCTACAGAAGTTTTCCTGCCAAAACTGAGTAGATTGTAGCTCAGACCTTTAGAGAAGGGGAGGCATAAGCCATGCCATGTGAAGAAATAGCCTTTCTTTGTCAAACGTAGTTGGTTTCAGTTATGACTCAATATGAAAAGACAGGTTCCTAAAGAAAGTTTCCACATTTTAGTGGAAAATTCATAAATATTTTAACTTGCTTTTACTTAATGCACGAATGAAAAAACCATAAAGAGGATTTGACCTTAAACCCTTAATTGACAAAGACTAGTTTAAATCCCCTGCAATAGCCGACTAATGCAGTACCATTATGAATCATAAGGAACCTTAGCATGATGCATTCCCATTGTCACTGAACTAGTTAAAACCAGTGAAGCATGACTAAATTGTTGTGACATTTTCCCAGCCCTACTATTACCTGTCAGATGGGAAAAAATCAAGGCGTCAGGACAAGCTTCCATATTGATGTGCTTGCTGTTGATATTAATTGATGTAAATGGATAAGCTTGTCCATCAACAGTAACAAGCACATCTGCTCATTGTAAGAAAAAAAAATCTTCTTAACCTTCTGTTCTTTCCAGACTCCTTTGATATGAAAAAATACTCAGTTCTATACTCAGAAAATGTGATGTCTATTGTGTTTGTTTTTATATTCTTTTCTAATTTGATGACAAAATGAAATATGAACTATTCTGGTATTTCATGTTTTTACTCACAATGGATTGAGTTATATAAAGTAGGACATGGACAAATTACAAAAGCCAGAACAAGCAGAGTCCCTAATAGTCTTATATAACTGCAAACAGTCTGCATCTGCTTTAATCCATCATCTTCCTTACTGCTCTGTAAAAAAAAGAAAAAAGAAAAATCTTTTTCTTTCTTTCTTTGTCTTCATCTTAAGTTTTTCATAGAATAAAAGAGTAAAAATTTTCCAGATAAGTTGTACAAAGACCAATAGTAGAGAATATTTTGGTTTATTTCCTGGGTGAATTTACTAATTCCTGAGGAATACTACATGTTGTGATACAAATAGAGCTCTTCTAAAGATCTCATTTTCAGCATAGTACTTGTGACAACAAAGCCTGCTCATAGAGAGAACACATTTTTTCCAAATGTCATCCTCTGCTTTATGATTACTTTTTTTCTTCTTCCTAGTAAAAAAAAATTATATATATAGTAAAAACAATTAAGCATATGTTATAAATAATCATGCCAAATTCCATGTGTTTTCATTCAGTTATGATTTGAGTTTAATTAGAAATGTGGTGTCTCCTAGCAGAAATAAAGTATGCACTGAGCATCGTGTTTGTTATTTTGAAATCATATTAATGAAGGCAGCTACTGCTGTAGACTATATTTAGCATTTCTGTTGATAGAAACAGAGAATAATTCAGAAATATCTTCATGTTTGTGAAATATTTACTGGAAAATAAAACCAAACATACTGAGAGAAAGGTAAATGGAAATGTAATCAAGGTAAACAAACACATTCAGTATAGTGCATAAGGAAATTGAGATATCTGGAAAAGAAACAGACTTAGATGTTTTTGAATACCTAAATATTGCCATCATCTGATAAATATGTTCTAGCTGTTTTCTTATGTTTTGTCTAATATAGCTGTCCTTCAAAGTTTGTCTAATCTGAAAGTAATGCTGATGTCTGAAACAGACGTGAATACTGATTAAGGGTAAAAAGATGCTACATTAAACCTCAACTAATATCCTCTTTGTTATAAGCTATGTTGGCATATGTCTTGCTCTGGAAAGGTCTTCCAATTCTTCCAAGACTGTGCCTACAAATCCAGATTGTATGCATCTCTTGGGAATAATTTAAACAAAGAGAACCAGTTAAGCTATTGTTAAATTTTCTTGGTTTTGCTCTGCACCTAATGAACATTACTCCCACACTATTTCCCGGCAAATGAAATCTTGCTCTGAAGTCTGAAAGTTCCAGTTAGTCACTATTTATAACATTTACATGTAAGAGAAAATGTAGAGTATTCAGTAGTGTCTGGACTACACTCTGGCGCGTTATTGTCTTCCTGGCACAGCTGATACAAGCAAGTTACCAGGAGGATCTTTTCAGTTGTTTGAGAGTTACTTAAAATAGGTGAGAAAATATTAACTAACATGAAAAAATTACAATGTTTGATGTGATATTTAAATTCATTTGACTAATTCTTCTATGTCAGGACAGATAAACAAATACGTGTTGGAAATGTATTTCCTTGCTGCATGTCTTTTGACCATTCATTTATCCTGGGTTCTGTGGGAGTGTTCTAATGAGGCCAAAATTTTCTGCTGATGTAAACAAATGAAAGAACATTGAGGAATGGCACTGATGATACAGATCATGTAGCCCAAAGCCTTTTTGAGGTAACAAGTGTACTAACTACAAAATTCCTATGTTTTTAAAAATATGATTGATATAATAATAAAAAATATTTATATTAAACCCCAGTAGGCCACACTATTCACTGCAGGGATATAATTCACTTGCAGTATTTGTTCTGTGTTCCAATTCTAATGGTTTTAAAGGATAAAATATTTTCCTTATAATTTAAAATAACATTAATCTGTAAACCTTCCCAATATTTGATCTAAAGTAGTTTTGGAAATAATGAAAATAAATATAATTGATAGGAAAGAACAGAAAAAACATAAGGCAGAAAAGGAAAGAACAGAAAAAATGTAGGGCAGAAAAATCTAATCATGGAATCATAGAATCATTAAGATTGGAAAAGACCACTAAGATAACCGAGTCCAGCTGTCAACCCATCTCCACCATGCCCACCAAAACATGTCTTTCAGTGCCACATCTACATGGTTCTTTAACACCTCCAGTGACTTCACCACCTCCCTGGGCAGCCTGTTCCAATGCCTCACTGCTCTTTTGGAGAATAAGTTCTTCCTAATATCCAACCTGAACCTCCCATAGTGCAACTTGAGGCCATTACTGTAACATTACTGTGTTACAGTGTCAAAGGCTTTACTAGTCTGGGAAGACATTTCCAGCCTTTCCCTCGTCCACTAGGTGGGTCACCTGGTCATAGGAAATCAGGTTGGTCAAGCAGGACTGGCCTTTCATGAACCCATGTTGGCTAGGATCAATTGCCTGGTTGTCCTACACATACTGTGTGATCTCACTCCAGATGATCTGGTCTGTGACCTTCCCTGATACCAAGGTCAGTCTGAGAGGCCTGTAATTTCCTGGATGCTCCTTCTGACCCTTCTTGTAGATGGGCATCACATTGGCAAGTCTCCAGTTGGCTGGGACCTCTCTGATTGACCAGGATTGATAAATATTGGAAAGCGTCTTGGCAGTCATCTCTGCCAGCCCAGGTGGATCTCGTCCATTCCCATGAACTTATGTCAGTCCAGGTGGAGTAGCAGGTTACTGATTGTTTCATCCCAAATTGTGGGTATTTTTTTCTGTTCCCCCTTCCGGTTTTGCAGCTCAGGGGGCTGACTGGGATAAACCGTCTGACTATTAAAGACAAAAATAAAGAAAGCATTGAGAACCTCAGCCTTTTCCTTATCCTAAGTGATAATGTTTCCTACCGCACCCAATAAAGGATGGAGATTCTCCTTGGCTTTCCTGTTGCTGCTAGTATATTTGTAAAAACATTTTTTGTTATCTTTAACAATGGTGGCCAGATTAAGTTCTTGCTGGGCTTTGGCCTTTCTGACTTTTTTCCCACATATCCTAGCAACATCCTTGTACTCTTCTTGAGTTGTGTGTCCCTTTTTCCAAAGACGGTATACTCAAATAATAGATTGATAATAAACAATAGGTGGCTACTTTTTTATCTAAAATATGAGATCACATTTTATATTTTATATATTTACATTTTGTACAGATGCAAAGGAAGATTTTTAGTAGTAACCATGTGTATGATGCTAACAAACACTTGGCCACATTTCAAGAATTAACAGCAATTGTGCACAGATACTACATTACAGATATGAACTAATCAGAAATGATTCCTCTCAGGGTTTTATTTTACCTAAATATAAATCAGATCAATTAAGAAATATAGGAAGAAATAACAGGTTCAAGATCAGTAATGATTTTTAGTAATTACTGATGTCTACTGTATTTTGACTTAAAACATTAAATTGAATGCTACCTCATTTCCCTTGCTGTCCAAACAACACCTTGAAAACAGAAAAAACATAATGACAGCATTTAAGTTTATATCACGGAAACTGTATTTTGAAATATGATACAAACATTGCAAATAATCATTGCAGTAATCATGCAGATATTGTTGAGCACTCAATAGGTCATGCCAATAGCTCAGCTCTCTTAATAACCACTAACACAGCGGTCTAAACCTTTAAAATTTTGATTCTGAGGCAAATTAATTAAATTTAGAATAATTATTTCACTCTGACCTATTGTAACTCAGAGCAGGATTTGTTCCGCTCTCTGTGTGTGTTTGTGCGTATGTGTTAAGCATCTATGAATGTAAGCATTACTTTCTATTGAAGTTAGATCTATCTTTTACACAGCCATATTGTTCAAGTCTTTAAGATTTATGATAGCTATATATGCTAAATGTCAAGCAAATTAAAAGACAAAAACTAGGGATGAAAAACTTGCTTACTTAGACCAGAAACACACAAAACAAAACAAAACAAAACAAAACAAAACAAAACAAAACAAAACAAAACAAAAACTATCAAAGGATCTGTAACTTTTTAAAAAAAAAAAATTGCATATTTCAAATGATGAAACAATTCACAAATTCATGCATAATTTATCTTTTTTTCAGTAAAAACATTTTAAAAAGTCAAAACACTTCGCTCTGACATTTTCAAGTGGAATGTTTTGATTTTTTCATTTCAAAACAACCCTTCATTTAGAAAAAAAATACCAATTTTTAAGATAATCCCCCGAAAATGTAATACTTTGCGCAATCTGAGAATAATTTCTCAGGTCTCGACTCTGAGAATATTAAAATTTCTCCAAGTACTTTTTAAAATTAATTATTCTTTGTCCACTTGACCACTGATCCAAAACACAGAGGTCTCCTGCAACATTCCTGTAAAACTGCTATGATAGGCCTAATAGTAATTTCAGCTCCAGTAAAGGCATCTAACTTAACTCTTTATACTCCCATCACTGATGTTACTGCTCTGTAAATGTTAATGTAGCTTTGGCCAAGAAAGGACTTCTCATCTGAACAGGAATGCTACAAAAAGCAATTGCAGTAGATGGGAGTGATAGACTAATTCCAGTAAAAGTCATGCATTCAACAGTCCTTCTTTTGCCAAAAGCTTAACAGAAGTGAAAAATAATAGTAATTAACTACCCACAGGCATAAAAAAGAAGCACTTACACGTGGATATGGATGTGTTAAATGCAATTTATATACTAAGGGTATTACACTACTACCTTAATGTGACTCACAGAGCTCAGCTTGTAGTCAAAGGGTGGTTCTCTTCTCTGCTGGCACTGAAATTTCTTAGCACATTTCCAGATGAAGAGAGATAAAGAAGAGGAGTCAACCAGAACATACATTTTAAAAATGAGAAGATAGATTTCTGCTTAATCATTTCTAGATAACAAAGATTGTCCTGAATTTAGCCTTGCTTGTTTGGTTCCACATCCTTCAGTACAGAACAGCTTTGCATTTAGTGATACAGAAGCAGAACTTGGACCTTGGTTTTAGAGCTTAAACAAAGGTACATTTCATATCTGCGGGGTAGACAAACAGTAACATGGAAGGTGTAGAGTTGACACCACTAAATTGTATGTTTTGGTATTATTTTTTTTAGAGTGCATGCTGAAATATGTTGGCAAAGCAAATCCTAAACATTTCAGGTAGTGGTGACTGCAAGTCACTGAATTATATAAATCTGTTATTCTCCGTGTCTCTGAAAGCCAACACCAAAGAAACAAGGAGCTTTTCTCTTGTTATAGCTGAATCTGAAGTGCCACGTGTGTTATGGTGTGAACTAGAAGGTTTTCCACTCCAAAACAACTCTGTGGAGGAGAGCGGCTCTACTGGATTTGGCGTTGTGGTCAAGAAGCAGAGACACAGATTAGGACATTAGCAATATTCTCACATCTTAAACACTCTCCAGGGTCTCCTTCTTGGTTTTCTTATAAAATTGCTGAAACTGTAACAACATATAAAAAACAAAATCAGACACTTTTGCAAAGATCTGCAGGAGACAATGAGTTAAATCTTGACCAAGTGAATCAAATTTAGAAAGAACCATCCACCTTCATAGGCTTGAAATAAGATCATTTCAAAGCTTGTAAGTGAACTTTATGGTATCCTTTAATGTGCCACTAAACAATTCATAAAGTTCATGGCTGGAGTTGACCCCTGTTACTGTGTTTCTAGGAAAAACTATTGCACAGCTGTAGGAAGCTCAACACAGGAGAGCAGAGGTTTATTAGAAACAAACCAATGATTACCATGATCACATCCCTACAAATGCACCGTGAGCCCAACATTACACTGCATATCAATGTGTACAGACCTGGAATCTTTCACAATGGGAGATACTCAGATTTCTATCATCCCTGTAATCAGACTCTTCACGTTTAGGGCTTTCTGTGTTTGTTTTTTTCTTTCTTAAATTTGATATGGAAAAGATTTTAAAATCACATGAAATTGCACTCATGTAGTAACTGCAACAATAGGTTTGTATGTAATTTATTCTAGTGTTTTTAAACTAGATTTATTTTATGCCAGCAAGCATATTGCTATAATACTTGTGCCAAAGCAGTTTGGAGTTACCAGATTTTAGTGATTGATCTGCCCTTTTCTTGTTCTCTATACAGATCCCACTTGCTTATCAATTACTTTTTATTTGATAACTGGGGTGCACGCAGTTTTTAAGGAAAACATTTAAGACATTTATCACTGTCGTGATGCCAAGTATATGCTGAGCCAGTTTCAGGAAAGGCATTGCCTGGAGCAACTGTGCCAAATTTTGGAGCTCAAATTCTATGGGAATGAAGGCAATGAGAAGTAAGCGCTACAGCAGATATCCAGGTTTCTAGAATACCAGCAGATGCCTAAGCATAGTGCAAAACACAAAATGTGTCTGGAGGATGCTCTCTCTCTTACAGTCATTGAAGTAGTTATACTAAGTTAATGAATAAACACAAGTAACTTCAGTGGCCATTCCTAAACTTAATGGTTCAGATGATGCTAATATTTACCTTGTGTATTCAGCCAGAATAGTGTCTGTCAATACAAAAATGAAAATCAGCTTTGAAAGAAAAGTAGTACGCTTATATGTAGCAAACTTTACTCCTAACCTGTTCCTCTGGTCCTGGAGAAATGGCCTATTTGAAAGGCACAAATGGTGTTGAGCAATCAGTGACATTTATCAAGGTTTGCTTTCAACTCTGCCTTGCTTCGGCACTGAACTGATGTGTTCTTCAAAATAGGAAGCTAAACCTTCTACAGAGCAACTGGAAGAGGTGGATTTCTGGGAATTATGAGTCTAAGATACTCAGCACACTAAAGGTAAATTAAAGTTAGTTCAGACATGTTCCAAAGGAAATATGTTGATAATTAGGCTAATTAAAATAGGACTTTCTTAAATACACGTTTCTTTTTCCGTATCATCACATGAAGTGGTGCCCTATACCTGTGCTGGTTGGCTGTACCATGGTGTTGGTGTGAGCAGAATATGAAATGACCTCTTGGAAAGAAATCAACCCAGAAGCTTTCCAAAACACATTCCAACTTGTGCCATTAACTTCATGAAGAACAAAACACTGTGGTATTGAGAATTACAGGTAAAACTGAATTTGTGTGCCAGCTCCCTCCTGGCATGATTAGCGAGCATTATTTAAAAGCTAGATTTGAGGGCAAAAATTTTCTTTAATACAGTTAAAAAGAACCCTATTCTTTATCTTCTTTCTGCTGGATGATTTGATTTTATCTTCTCATTTTCCTCTTTTTCTTGCTTTCGTTCACACTGCAGGAATATCATTGTAGCAATATCAATAGTGATAATGTTGCTGTGACAAAACTTGCTGTAGGTCTGAGAATTTTTAAATTGATTTCAAATTTTTTGATCTATTCTTCTTCGGTTATGAGGTAACTCAGCTTTAGTTCTGTAGAATGCTTCTCTTCATAGTTTTAGGCATTGCCTGAATCCAGCCGTCAGATTCCTATAGGGTCAGTGGAAAAAATATGCTCCTCCATGAATTGATTTAGATTTTAGGTGGGCTGAATCATTCTGCACATGAGCTTTTCTTTTCTTACAGAGTACTGAAGAAGCCTAGGAAAGGTATTCTCTCGATTTAGTTGCCTTGAGTAGGTTGGATCATTTCAGGATTATGGGACAGATTCAAATGTTCAGTCCAGAGCTGAGAACCAAATTGCCCACTGCATAATGTCCAAAGGAAGTATGTCAATAATAGAAAAGCAATGAACAATTTGAGAAAAGGAATATTGTTATCACCTGGCTAAACATTTAAACAGAGTTTAAATATCATGATATTTGCATATATTTGCTTATATTGATATAATTGGTAATATAATTCATCATCCTGCAAGGAAATAACAAGTCATGGATGGCCAGTATAAGCTGCACATATTAGCTGATGATAAAGGTGACTGAATTTGAAATGTAATGCAAATAGCAAGAGTCTGGTCATTAAACACCATCTATTTTCTTTCTTCTCACATGAAATCCATCTCAGTACCATGCATTTTATCTATCAAGTGATCAGTATATTCTTCTAGAGATGGAGTTTCAGACTAGGTTAGTAAGTATTAAGGTAAAGCTTTTTTGGATATTTGGTCTAAATAGAATTGTAACTCCAGCTGTCAGCTTCTAGCAGCCAGTGGCAAACCTATGTACTTGGAAATTTTGCCAATTTTAATTAAATACTACATATACTAGTGAGGGCAAGTGCTGCACTTAACTAGTATTATGTCTGAAATTGTGTTCATTACCTTAAGATGTTGGTGCAGTCCTATGCTTTTACAACAGAACATAGAAAATAAAGCTTTTATTTTTCCCCTTCCAGTTTTCCAATATATTAAGGTTTGTTTACTTGCATACTTTTTCTCAAACATGCATCTGTTAAGGAAGATATCTAATTAAGTCTGAAAAAGCTTTCTGCAAACTTACCTGCACTGTTACTCTACTATTGTAACTTTATGTTTGTGCCTATGCAAAGATACATATATACTTACACATATGGCTGAACATATGTTTAGGACAATTAAAAGACAATATGAAGCAAAAACAAAAAATCAAGACACCTCTCACTTTTTTATGTTTATTTTAACATGTGCTTTAATTTGAGAAGTAATATTTTAGGGATATTTTGCAGATAGGATAACCAAGTAACTCTCTGGGCAGTAGTCCAGTGGTCTTCCTCATGTAATTTTAATATTTCATGTCTTTTATAGTTTATCTGTGACGTGGTTAACACTTGCAGAGCCAAAAAGGTCAGGGAGTGAAAGTTTATAAAAGCTTGAACATGTTGCCTTTAGAGCCTCCTTTGTTTGGTATTTGTAGTTTCTTATTACCATTCTTTATTTTTTCACAGCTCAGCCTATACACTGGCAGTGGGCAACTTCTCCATAAGTACGTCTTCACCCTGACCTGTGTGAAACATACCAGAACAATAGTGGGTGTTTCCAATCACACTACAGGAAACAGCTCTCTGAAAGTGGCTGTCATAGCATGTCACTGTCATATTTGCAGGCACACAGCTATCTGAAGCACCCCCAGGTATCTATACATAATTGGCATTATGATTCTAATTCATTGATAGACATGAAAAATTTTGTTTAAAAAACTAATTATCATAGTGGAAAATTGTATCTTTCTTTCATCTGGTGAGATGGAAATCAGAGGCAAAAAACTGTGGTTCTCAGAGCAGCTAAGATTTTTTATTTGAAAGGAAAACAAGTGAATATATGTCACTGATCTACATCATAGATGGCGTAAGACCTCTCACATAATTTAAGCCTTTGAAAAAAATCTATGTATTCAGTAAGTAGTTTGTAGTAGCAGGAGTACAGTCGCGTATAAAGAGTACAATAAGAAGAGTCTGACACTTGAAAGGTCTTTGGCAGCCCATGGCTGACTGCTGATAGTCTTTAGAATAGACTTATTATCAGTACTGGTGTATCTTATCAGAATGAATAGGGTTGTCTGAAAATTAAAAAATATTTAAAAAAGTCTTGCACCTAATATTTTTAAGTTTTGCATTCAAATGCAGACTTCCAGAAAGTAAAAAAATAAAACAGTTTCTAATGTGTGTGTGTTTTTTTTAAATTTTCTGTATAGTGCAGGCACAATCAAACCACAGCATTACTGAACTGAAAAACTGAATATAGATTTTTATTTAAAATAAGGAGTTTTGCAAATGGAAAGAAAAATACAAACATCTTTTTTTTTTAACCTCCTTTTGTTTGTTCCTTTGTTAATATCTTGCTCTGCTAGGTTTACAAATCCTAAATAAATAGAAATTAGTGCTCCTTACTTTGCAGTCCATTTGCTTTAGATGTTTGCCTTGAGGGACATTTGTGTATTCTACTAATGGCTGCGGCAGAGTGCTGTCTCATTTTCATTCTGGCAAAAAAAAGGCCGTTTCCATGGTTACAGTTTCATTTGCTAGAGAGAAACTGATGGCTGTTAGTGATCCCATCATAAGCAACTTCTGTCAGATTTCTTATCAAGTAGACATATTTTGACAAAGTGAAAGATAACACCATAATAAGAGAACTAAGTTGCTACTCCAAGTAATGAACCATTTAGCATTAAATGAAATGTGAAACCACATTCTTAAGACCGAAGGTGGAGAGGAAAAAGTAATATTTATAATTTATGAAAATAAAAATATTCAGTGCTGGAATAATGATAGTCTGCTTGCTTTCTGTTGTCAAGGTAAATCTAGTAGCATAACATTGATTTATATTTTAGGGTCAGATACAAACATGTGCCATCATGTGTTTCACAGAAAGACTGCATGGAGCTATAATTTTTTAGGTTTTCCTGTGTTTTCCCTTGGTGTGGCCCAAACCTGAGTTAAGGTCTAAACATATGGCTGGGAGGTCAGTACCCCTCATCCTCATCCCAGAATATAAAAGTTAGTCTAGCATTTTGCCCCACAAAATACATGCCATCTCTATTCATCATCTGGTCTCCAGGTTTTCTAGGTTCATTGTCTCTGGAAAATCTAAAAACCTCGCAAAAAAAATCAACAGAAGGGATGAAGAACAGAGGGAGACAAAATAAATTTAAATATTATAATACCAACAAAATAAGAGGTTGTGGAAAATGACTGAAATAACAAAGAAAAGAATTCTCAGGTAAAATTAAATACTAATACACTGTACCACTGTACCAGGTGAATACCCTGGGGTCTACTTGAAGATTTGTAAAGTATGCTTGTATTAATGTATATCAGACTTCTGTTTGTTACACTCTTCTATATTTCTCCATTAGTATACAGATATTTGTTTAAAATTTAATCTCACTTGAAGCAGCATATCAGTTCATTATTGCCCTTCATTTTGTGTAGTCAATCAGTTTTACAAGGGATGTGAAATGCTATCAGACTAAAATGATAGTGTTTGATTTTTATCTAAATTAAGATTTTATTAATATATATATATATTTCTAAAGCATGTTTAGAAAAAAGATGCAACTCCTTAATCAGTTTTAAGTAATTTATTACTTTGTTTTGGAAAAGCATTTTGGAATAACTAGAGGCCAGGGTATTTGAGATCTACTTTGTACTCAAGATACACTCTGGAATCAGGGCTGTATGTGAATTTGAATTGCCTCCAAAAAGCCTGCAATCTCCCAAAGGCTTTTCTGAGATACAAAGCTAGTTGATGTTCTGTAGGTTCATCTCTAATTCTCTGTTATTGTAAATGCTGTGTAATCCATGGAGGTTTGAAAGTGTTGACTTGCCCACCCTGACTTGTGTTATCTTTTAGCAGAATCTTACCTTTAAACCACCCATTCGGCACCTCAAGTTGCTTTTGTCATTTCAAATGTTACTTGTAGCCACTGTGTATAATAGCCTCCAGAAATGTAGGCATCAGAAATCAGAATGAATTACACTAAGCTCATCCTTACAACATCTTTCACATCTTGATTCTGCAACGGGACAGTTAACACACCAATGCATATATTCCCGGAAACTTTGTCTGAACAGCAGAGCCCATGTCCACACATCTGGATGTATGATTGAAGCCAAAGTTGTCCTCTGAAGTCCTGTTGCTGAGCTGCTCTTCCTGTCACAAGAGGCAGTCATTAGTATTTTTCACATCCAAAGCCCCCATTGACTTGAATCTAGAATAAGTCGCTTTGCAGTCTTTCTTTTAATTATCATAACAGATTAGATCATCTACAGCAGTTGGTGTTGCCCTACTTCATGTTCTACTGAAGTTAATGACAAAACTCTCTCTTGTTTGAACTTGAGGAGAGTTAGGTTCGTGGTACACGCTTTTGAAAAATCCTACTCCATATGGTTTCTAAAGAGTTAGTGGTGAATAAAAGGCACTGAAGTAATCTGTACCTTTCATAAGGGATTTCTAACATACATATAATAACATCAGTGACACAGGAATTGTACGCATAGCACTCTATTAAATTCCATGAGCTGTAATATCATATTTCTAAAACTGTGGGAAAGTTCATATATATGTTTGCACTGCAGCTGAGCTTTGCTACCACCTTGAGAATATATCTCTTTATGAATTAGAGGTAGATAGAGGCAGGATGAGTGCATCCATAATGTGAACATGGGCTGAATGAGAAAGAATGGGTGGCCTGCATAACCCAGAAGCCGTTAACTTCAACAGGAAATACTCCTTGGAAGAGATGCAGCTGCCTTAAGGCCTCTAATAATTTTAAATCATATGGACAAAGAGAAAACAGATAAATTAGCATAGTTATTCTAGAATGGCCTCCCTAGGACATCAAGTTTTGGAAATTCTTTCTTCCTTTACTATTTTCTTTGAAAGAAAATTTCAGATTATCATGCTTTTGCCTTTACTGAAGCTGCTGTGAGGAACACAGATGGATCTTGTCCTTTTCCTTTTCATCCCATACATGATATTTACCACAATTTACACAAAGACTGAAATAGTTCTTTTTCAGAAAAAGTAGCAAATATGACTTAACTTCATCGCCAAGGTTACCAGAAATGGAGACTTGAGATGAGCCTTTTTGATAGCATGATCAAAAAACCTAAATGATACAGACTCAGAGTTGCCAGTGCATTTTGGTCCTTCTCTGAGTATAAAGTAAGTGACCTAATCTTTAGGAATGCTTTACTCTTTCACAGATTCTAATCTGAGCAACAGTTGTTATGTTGTCAAGTCCCAGGAACAGGCAGAACTAACATTAACATGCTCAAGAGTTTTAAATGTATGACTTTCAGTGGGATTTGAGCACTTCATTGCCATAGCTCTTTCTAAAAATCGCAGATGAGGACTGTAATCATTACTCATTCTTTTAAAGAATAAACGTTCTTGTGTATATATATTTATTTGCTAGTGTCTCAGTGAAAGATGCTGTGTCACCTCCTGGTGCCAAGGATCTGCTTGGGCAAACTGACAGCCATGAGCGGCAGCTAAAACTGACTGCATAACCTTGCCAAACATTAGGAAAAAAAAAGGCTTTTCACTTTTGCCCAAGATGCATAAAGGACTTTTCATATCCCAGTATCCAGTTTGCTGCTACAGCAGGAAAATTCCTGACACAAGGTGTTTCCTGTTCAAATGGGAGACAATAAAAGCAAATATTGTAGCATTAAAAGTATCCTAACAAATCCTGGATCTGGAAGGTAGGAGACTGGTGAGAACAGAAGCAGAGTAGCACCTTCCACCTTATATGGTAAATGCTTAGCTTCAATTTGAGTGTTTTCACTGTGGGCAGGGTATGTCACAGGTTGGTATCTCTTAAAAGATGGGTCTCATTTTAGGTAAAACATGAAAGAGAGAGAAAAAAATATCTGAAATCTGTGTTTAAGTCACTCTTGATGCATTGGTGAAATGTATTTCTACAGTAATTTGCCATTCAGCAAAGGCAATGCTTTTGCTGTCACTTTTCATGGGACATGCAACAAAGGAAGAACAGATGTAGAAAAATTCACTTAAATAACCATTTCCAAGAAAGCTAAGCTCAGATAAATAATTTTAAAGGTTGTCTTATTTTCAGGTATTCTTGATTTAATGATGTTAGTCGAATTTCTAAAATATAAATTTAATTTTTTTCTATTCCAAATTGATCTCACAATGGATGCCTTTGGAAATATCAGGAATGAATAACGTAAAAATAGAAATAGATAGAGAGGTATGTAGGTAGGTAAGTAGATAGATAAATAGATAGAAGGATAGATAGATATCACAATATTATATTTTGGTAATTTTAATATCAAAAGCAATTGATACTTTGTCCAGGAGGATGCACAGAAGTTCTGTTAATTTCCCAGTGTTTGAGAACAGATTAGGTCAAGAGCCAGGAGAACAAAACATTTCAAAATGTTCCTGCAAATGGGGACAGATAAGGTAAATTTCCTTTATACTTAGTATACAGCAACCAAAATTTTGGAGCAAAAGTCCTTCGAAATGTTTCTTATTGAATATACCATCCATGACATTTCCACATCATACAAAGTTCTCCCAGCCTCTCTGCCCCTCAACCCCCCTTTTTAAAAAAAAAAAAAAAAAAAAAAAAAAGATTATTCAGGAGCTTCAGAAAAACGGACTTCTTCAAACAAATTGCAAGCTTAGAATTTTCCAATGTGAAAATGAAATTTCCCAGGCAACTTTCATGTCTTTTTTTTTCCTTCTACTTCAATCTCTCCTGAAGTGGAAAGAAACCATCAAGCAATGTAAAGCAATACTACACAGTAGCTCAGTGACAAGAAGTGAAAAATAATGTATCTTGTGGGGAAATTACACAGTTACCTAATTAGGCAGGATATTGTGACATACAATTAGTTTATGTTTGCTCTCTACTTAAAAAAATGCAAAGCTCTTTATAAGTGTTAATCATTAATATTTAACCTAGGCATATATAATTAACAAAAGCCTGTTCTAGGGAAAGCTTCAGCGCTAATTAATAGCCTTACTTTCATGAGAAGTATTATCATATCCTAAGATATTATGACCTCGCTTTTAAGAATGAAATACAGAACCTGTACAGTGTTCTTAAATATTAAAATAGAAATTCAAGGTGTTTTATTATTATTATTTTTAATGCAAACATGTTCCACAGATTATCATATAGTTACTCTTTACCTAAGCCCTTCTGTTTTTTTTTGGAAATATTCCACCAGTCCAGGTCTTTCTTCCTTCGGGAAGTTATTGAGATTACATTACAGAAGAGTTTGGCAACAGTCTAAGCTGCCCTCTCATTCTCAGTTCACTGTCAAAGATAAATGATGTAATTCTACAATGTTGATGTGGTCACGTCAGCATCAACCATGGCAAATGAAAATTGAGGCTGGCCTATCATAACCAAGGGAAATATGAAATTTGGGATCTGACTTAGGTAGTGAAATGTGATGGGAGATGATAGTAAAAATCTTTGCTTACTGTGAGGAAAGTCAGTGGGTTTTTTTTTTTTTTTGCACTTGTACAACTGGAGTTCAATTCATAAGGCAGGGAAAAAAAATCCTGAACTGCAAAAATGAAGTGGCAAAAGTTTCATGTATAGGAGCTGTAGGTTTAAGCCAATTTTTTTTTTGTTTATGATATATGATGTTTATACAAAGAATAATGACTTCTACTATTTCCATCTAGCTACTCTAGGTAGCTTTGTTCCACTGTAAATTTTTCTTGTTAAATGAACTTTAACACCACATTTAACAATAAAAATGTTGTGCATTGGCATTTTTGTTTTGCTTCATTTCTTCAAAATAAGTTTTCAATTTTTATTTCCTCTAAAAGAAACAGAATGTGATGTTCCAGTACAAAAAATTAGTCATAACTCAAATTTAATTTTGTGGTTTCTATGGTATGAATTCTCCTCAAATAGAAAGGTATTACTCTGCTGGCCAAAAGGTCCCTTAATACACATGAGATAAGCAATACATGCATATTTATTAAATACTGAACTAATAAAAAACCAACTTAGCAGAGTCTTCCTAATTAACCAGATTAAAATAGAGAATATCGGAGGATTTATATGCATGTTATTTTACCGAGAAATTGCACAAAACACACTCAAAGTGGGATAGCAATAGAAGAAAAACATAGTGTGAGTAGCAAAAAAAAAAAAAAAAAAGCCCTCCATGACACATATTAGTGCAATGTGAGAAAATAAAAAAAAAAAGCAATAAACAAAAATAGATTTTGAATGAAATCAGTGCCTGGAAAGCTAAGGGAACAAGATGTGCCTAATGTCCATCCTGCAAACCTTTACTTAGGCAAATGTTCTCTGCTCATGCAAACAGCTCTATTTTTGTTAGCTGGACTGTCCATGTACGGATAAAATTTTGCAGCTGAGTTGCTAAAAGTCTTAAAGTATTGCTCATGTCTCATTAATATAATGTAATCTGCTACTTCCAGTTCCTCATCCTGGGAGACTCAAACAAATATGAGTATTAATTTTGGAGATCCATCAGCAAAATATATTTGCTATATATACACTGAGGCAGAATTTTCAGCTTGTTTTGAATGAGCTCTTATCCAGTTTTTTTTTTTTCCACCAAAGCTGGTAATTGAGGACATGACCCTTTAAATTTCTATCCATTGAGTCTTAGAATCAGAGCAGCATTATAAACCATTTTACAAAAAGAATCCAGCTAATATCAAAGAAACCTCCAATATATTCAAATTTCGAGCTTGATCTCGGCAAGTTTTGCATCCAAAGCCCTGAGGACTGCATAGCAATGTTGTTTTTCAAACTAGTGTTTCAGGTTTTTTTGAGTTACAGTAACTTTATATAAATGTATACTTTCATTCCAGCTGATACATGATCTTCCTTTAGTCTGAAGCTGAATTCATTATAAACTATAGAAATATGCAGAAAATGGAGGCAGAAACCAAGTGGTCTTAACAGATGTGAACTCATCAGGGTTCCATTTGTTAAAGGAAATCATTGAATATTAACTAAAAATTAATTAGACCTGATTATGAATTAGAAAGAGAAGGTAATTTGAAACTAACTACTACCCAGTGTTTTATTATTACCTTCCTGAAGCCTGGGTCTTCAGGAGGGTCCGTGAACATGTTACATTTCGATTTATCAGTCTCACAATGCTATGTCCACTGCTAAATTCTATTTCACTGAATGATGTCTTGCAGAACATGGTACTTACTTTAACTCAAAAATACCAGTGGAAAAGAAAAGTTGTTTGTCTTGAAATACTTGAAATACTGAAGTACTGTTGTTTTCTCAGAAACATGCTGATAATAGCAGTAACAACTACCAGTCAACCACTGAAACTGCATCCTTTTCTTTTAGTTTCTTTTCCTCCATTGTTCATCTTTTTCAAAAATAGGTGAAGGGATACTATTCTAATTTGAGGGCGCAGATTGTATGCTGAAAGTGAAGGGACTTGGTTATGTCCAAATATAATATTGTTGGTAATAATAAAGTAGACCACAGTGTGTTAGCATAGTACAGTTCCATCAGCCTTTGGATCCCTGACCATTCAATATACAGTCAAGATAACTTCTATGCATCATGAGAATAGCAATGGGAAGTTAGGGTATTGGGTCTAGTGAGCACCCAACTGAAAAAAAGGAAGACCTAGAGAGATAAGAACTCAAGCTTTACACACACTCTTCACGTACATGTAGGAAAATAAAATAAAGTGACAACAATGTAGCTGACAAAGAAAGGACAGAGACTGACAAGAATGCAAGTGAAGGCCACAAGGTATCAAGCTCAGTCAGCAACTGACTTCTGCATTGAGCTGTTCTGATTCCAGTTTCAAAATTATTGATGTGATGGAGTTGCAGAACGACTTCCATTCATCTCCTGTACTTTTCTCCCATCTAGAAGAAAACTTGAGATAGTCAAGTTGACATAGTCAGTCGTGGGGAAAATAACAGAAAACATCAGATTTAGAAACTTGACTTCAGGGCCTAGTTATTATCATCTTATAGTATCTCATATAATAATTCAAGTATTACTGCTTGACACATACACACAAAACAAAAAAGTTTTGCTGCTTTGTTTTCTGTTGCATCAAGTTTTATAAAGTGAGATATGTGATAAGTACAAGTTGTCCTGAGGTCCTGTGATTTGAACAGATGTTCTGTGAGTCAATACAATTTGCAGTCCCCATATTTCTGCATATTAATAGAATTTCTGCCTTAAGGATCTGGGGAAATATTTAATATTGCTTTTTAGAATGACAAAGAAAAAATATATTTTTTTACTTTTTGACATCTCTTTTTAAACTTACTGTCTACAGTCTGGACCTTTTCCAGTTCCACAATGAGCTTTTTGAAATAAAATATCTGTTCTTAAAGGAAAATTTCTGTGCAATTCCATAGAAACCACAAAGAAGTCCTGTAGCAAAGAATCTAGCCACTTCCATACTTGTTTTATAGCTTCTCTGTGTAGATACAGATAAGACAGCAAAGAATCAGTAAGAATGAAAGCAACATTAGAAATAATACTTAGAGAAATTGCTAGAGAAAAGTAGGGGCAGCAAAAAAAATCATCTATCAATACATTACAGGAGATTGCCTTACAGAATCTGTCTGGTTCCATAAATACCAGAAATACAGAGATATATTTGGTTTCTTATTCTTCTGTATTTCTCTTTCATGCTCTGTGCCCGCATTCAACACATATTTACTTATCTGAATCTGAGTAGTTATGTTCTCTGTTGATCAAAATATCTCAAGAAATCACAGAGCGTATTCTAATAAAATGGTTTCATATTATAACAGTATCTTCCAAGATTTTTGTTTGCATATGCATTTGCTTATGTTAACTAAAAGATGGGATGGAAAATGAGTAGTCAGGGTACAAAAATTTTTGTTGCATAAGAAAAGCTTGCCACTTGTCTAAGGAAGAGCAGTTGATGAATGCTATTGCTTAACAAATCTATAGATACTATTTAAAGAAAGCATACCTGACTACTTGTAAAAACAATCCTAACAGCTATCAAAATGAGCTACCAAACAACCTTATGTGGAGCTGTGTAAATACATCTATATTATCAGTATTATTTTTTTGTTTGTATCATGCATGTTAAGGTTCACAGATATTTTCCAACCTCAAAATTCCTAAGGAAATTCTCAAGCAACCAAAATTTCAAAAATACTTTTTTATCACACTAAATAGGAAAAAATGACTCTTTTTTTTCTTATTGGTATACTTTGGAAGCACCTGTCTTGCCAGCAAAAAAAATCCACTGTCTGTTACCAAAATAGGATCCATAGTACATATACTTGACTCCTGCTAATCTGTTTTAGTTCTGCAGTCCAGGTCAAGTGTGAAATGCCACTGTAAGTTCTTCAGCAGAAAGACCACATCCTTTTTTGCTCAAATAGTCACGACACATTGGTTATGACAAACTATACGTAACAACAGAGAAGGTGAGAGAATGTAGACATGAAGAATTAATTAATCTATTAATTAGTTTTTTTCTCCTTCTGGCTAAATTTCTACTAGGATTGAGTGATTGCATGCTTGCATGGCATTTAGCAGTTGAAGTTATACTTTCCACTCTGCCACTTAGGCCATATAAAGCAGAACAAAAGTTTAAGAAATATCTCCCAAATATCTCAAAAGTATAAGAAATATCAGAGGTGGATGTTGATTGTATGGTAGCAGAGGTTGAACATTCCCACCAATATTCCGTTACATTTGTTGCCGTGTGACAGATGGCAGCAGAGGAGCAGTCTGACAAAGCGGCGTCTGACATGGAAGTGCATAGGAAGCAAAGGTGCATCATCAGATTCCTTCATGTGGAAAAAATGGCATCCACTGACACTAATCAACAGTTGACGAACATTTATGGAGACCAAAAAGTGGATGTGAGTGCAGTGAAGTGGTGGGTGGTGCATTTCAGCAGTGGTGACAGTGTCAGTGGGTCACCTCCACTGGTGAAGATTTTTACGAGTGCAGCATGCAGGCTCTTGTTCATCGCTGGTGAAAGTGCAGAGCTTTTGGAGGTGAGTATATTGAAAAATAGTGGTTTTTTTAGCTGACATTTTTCTCTATCAAATACTGTTATTGTGCTCTTTGTATCTGTTTTTTTCCACAAAAACAAAAAGGAGGCATTACTTTTGGAGTGACCTACATATTTATGCAGGGAGGAATGTATTCCAGAGGAGGAATGACAGCATGGCTTTCCAGAGGCGGGCACCCTCTCCACTTGTATAGGACCACAGCCAGGCTGTGGGGTGGATGAGGATGCACAGCACAGACCATCTATACTCTTGACGTCACTAGTGAAAGAAATGACAGATTCAGACTGGAGTTACATCAGTGAAGGCTCTATCTTCATTCTAGCACAGCTGCTGAAATGATGTCCAAAGGGACCAAGGAATATCAGCTGGATATTTTAGCATCTAAGGCACAGGTAGCAGTACACTGACTGATCATCAAGTAAAGGAAAATTAAAAAAAAAAAAACAAAGTTTTATGACTTTATGCAGAGCCCATTAATGTCAAAGGGAAGATGCCCATATGGAAGCATTTGAAAACACCAGATGACATGAAGAAAGTGGAAGGTTCTTGGGATCCTAAAAATAAAACATCTATAATTTAGACCTTATTGTTGGCAATAAACATGAGAGAGATGTTCCACTGAGAATCTTTATGTAGAACTTAATATGGGATGACTGACAAAAACTTATCCAGCAGGGGCAGAAATTCAGTATAGGGTGAATGCTAAGCCACATTTTATCTCCTTGGGATTGAATCCAATTTTACTGTCAGTTTCACTGAGTATCCTTTGTTTTTGAGCTTTCAAGCCTGTTATTTGCATTTTGCAGACAATTTCAAATTGCTACAGATTTTTATGTCCAATGAGTACATTTCTTTTTTGCTTTTGATTACTTTTCCTTTTTTTTTCAAATTTTTTATTTTTTTAATTTGGTTTCTTTTCCCTAAGGTAATGAGGCTTGACAGCATGATTCCCTCTTGGGGAAATTGGACATATGTAGCTTTTAATTCCTTCTGCAGAAAGGAGCAGCTAAATTAAAAGTAGCAGGATGTTTCTCACAAAGGGACAAATTTTGTACCCAGCTTGAGTTGCGGCTCAACTTCAGTAATTTCGTGGGAGAAACCACGCTCCCTACTAGGCCACAATTGCCAGTGGCTCAGCACAATCTCAGTGGGCAAGTCAATATAGTACAGTGTCCCTAAGCCTTAATTCCAGGCATAGTAGAGTCACTGTTTTGTTGCAAGAGGATTCACGTAAGAGTCACAATCATTCCAAGAAGAGTGCTCTTTGGGTGAACAGTTGATGATCTAGCCTTCAAAACAGAATGATCTTTGATAAGGCCTTGATGAAAATCTGGGTTTGATTCCAGGTTAGCTCATCACCTCTTGTGTGGCTATGATTGAGTCTCTTTATTTCCCTGTGTCCCAGATACTACCAGCAAAACTTCCCTCTCTCACAGAAGTGTTCAGAAGAGTTCATTAATATTTGTACTTAAGTACTTAAATGCAGCACTCATTGAAGTAGAAATAATTCAGGCCTGGCACCTGGCTGCACATTGTTATTCTATTCTACTATTCTATTATTATTCTATTATGCATACTATTATACAGTACAATCCAAACCAAATCCCTAATTGATTTGGAGCATTGAGGAAATGTTCTTCCATGTTCCCCAGATGGCGGAAAATCTCAGTGTACACAAAATATCAATAGAACAAGCAATAGAGCTTGAAGCAGAAACTTTGACACTGTGCCTCAACTTAACAAGAACCATCTGCTCATGCATGAACAGTAATAGAAGACTTGAGAAGCTACAAAGCAGAGTGCATACACAAACACAGGTTATATAAGTATCAGTAGCATTCACTTAATTGCAAAGAGGTGGGAAGAAGTTTATCAGCCCATACTCAAGAATAGGCAAACAGGGCCAATTAAAAAAAAGTCCTCAGCAAATCTGACCCAACAATTAATCACAACAGCTTACTGAAGTGAAAATTAACTGCAGCATAAATGGTAGCCTGAAGAGAAAGCAATTTTCTGGGAGACAAAATGCATGATCTGGGAAACAAGGCTTATGAATTTCATCATTTGTACCCGCAGTTGGTACCTCATAAGATAACTTTCACATGTATTGCAGAGTCAGTGTAGCTGGCCCAATTATCTGGGCCTTAAAGTCCTTTGAAAATCAGGCTTACAGTCAGTTTGAAAAGATGCACAGTATTTGCCAAATATTACTAGAGGGGGAAAAAATGTGAATTTTAATATAATTTTCGAAACCCCAATGTGTTTATTACTATTTTTCCTTAGATCGTCTTCAGTGTTTTAAATCTTTGGTATTGAATTTACAAAGAAAAAATATGTTTTGGGGTGAGGGAGCGGTCAATGAATACAACAAAAAGAAGTGTTCTAAGTTTTAGGTGGATACTCTTGAGACATAAGTGGCAAGTGGACTTGAATGAAATGAATAGAGAATTTGAATCACGTACAATTTACTTCAAGATTCTAGCAATATTGTCAGTGTTCTCCGGTGCATTTGATTTCAAGTGATATGTTTTATATTTCATTATTCTATTACACTAGAACAGTTACTCTACAATTAATAAGACCTGATTACTTTCTCTAATGAGTCATTGTTTACCATCGCAGGCTATTAGTTTAGCTTAGGATCTTGAGCCTAAAAGCAAAATTTTTGCTAAACACTTAAAGCAATCATAAGTCCATAGAAGCCTTCTGTATAACCTATTTTACTGACAAACAATTACATTTCAGATTGAAGAGGTGAAATGATTAAGAATATTTGACTTAGTTGCCATGACAGCATGCATTTTTCATCAGGCAGAGTGTAATTACTACAATTTCAATGATGTAAAATCAAGAAAGATGATAACAAACAGCAGAACCATGGAGATATTGCCATTGCAACCAGGTTACCATGGCAACAGTGATAATAATCTCAGTGATAGATGTTTTCTCTTGCTCTTTCCATTTTGTACGGTTATAACATTCAGAGCCAGTTTTTACCACAGCTTTTTATAGTTTATTAGACTGTCAAAATAGTTTATGAGATGTTGTTGCAAAGGAAATGACTGAGTTCCGCAGCCTAATAAAAATGCCAAATACTCTGTTTACATAGTGCTCCAGCATTTAACAAACATTAAAAAATTGTATGAAAAATGATTTGATATTGTATCTGTATTAATCAATTTGCAAGGCATAAGCTCTGTCACTGAAGGTCAAATGAATACCTTCCAAGCATTACTTTTAGAGAGCTCTTTTAAAGTTTATTCTTGACAGTATGCTGCCAACTCCTTTTACCTGGGCTGGTGCAAAACAAGCAGCTCACAGGAAATATTTCAGAAGAAAAATAGTGCTCATGATTTAAATAATGTAGAAACATTTAACAACACAATATCAAAAAAGTTGACAATACAGATTAAAGAATACTTCATTTACCAGAAGTCTAACACAAACACAGGAGATATCACATCAAACTGTAAAATAATGTGTTCATGCTATACATATATATATATACGTACATATATGCAAATATATTGTATGCATATGCTATTTCATGTAATATTTTTGTAGTGTATATACAAAGACAGGATAAATAATATTTTCACAGTGTTGTCTCCTTTGCTCTAAAGGCATCAGTAGGCATTACTTATTAGAGGAAACACTGAAATTTCTTTCTGAGGCAGAAATAAATTCCCTCTTTATAGTTTTAGAGACTGAATTTCTAAATCTGGAACAATAACTCTCTCAAGAGCAATGCAATTTTAATGGGACTTTTTAGGATTGTTTGTACAGGAAATATTTTAATAAATTCTTCTTTTCCTGGTTTTCCCTATCTTTTTGTCCCTAAACATAGCAACAGCTACCATCTATGTTAAAAAATGAGATACAAACACATTTAAAATATGAATATTGATTTAAAAAAAGAATTGTTCTTCAGTGGCATTACCCCAAACTTGTTTGCTTGTCAGAAAGAATTGCTAGAGCTGCAGCTTTTCCCACTGTCCATTTTGGCGAGATGCCTTATGTGTTCTCTCAGCACCAAGACCTTCAGTGCAGAACACAACCCAGAGAGAGATAGGGAAGGACTCTTGAAATGTCGTGGTTAAACAGGTGGGTAATGGGGCAGGAAGACTGAGAAAGAACATGAATGATTATGCAGTGCTTTGAGGTGTTAATGCAGATAGGATGACCAACACGGGAGCCTGCTGTGGCAATATCAAGACACTTGTGACTGGTGGTATCAATTTCAGTCACATTGCTCCCCAAAACAGCTGTGCTAAGGAGAACAGCTCCTTCATTACATGGTCTTAACTTTGCTTGTCCCATAACACAGATACAAACATGCAGTCTGAATTTTCTCCATGCAAGAGAATAAAATTCCATTTTGCAGAGCGGTTAAGAGAATGGTCCTAGAATTGTTTTTTTTTTAATGTTGTAGACAACTGTATCATACAGTTAGCAGTTATGATCTACAGTAACAATCTAGGTTATTTTTATTTAAAATAATAAAATAAAATAATAAAATGAAGAAAAAATACTGAATGAATTGTAACATATCATTTGTTAATAGAGCACTGCCAAGTGTTACTCATAGCTTATTTCTTTGGTGTTTACACTTTTTGGTAAACTGGAGTATTTAAAAATTTAACTCATGCATGTGGAAAATAATAAATTAATGGATTTTTCTTTCTCAAAACAACTAAAATCTAAATGTATACGCCTCATTACCACTAATGGATTGTACCAGTTTTCTTTGTTGTATGTATTAAAGTGTGTACGCTGTTTATGTGTGGATAGGAGAAGGTCTCTGAGAAGATCCACTCTAAACGTTGACAAATATCATGCAGCAGCAGAGATTACATAATCACAGACAAAGTCAGAGATCTTTGAAGACCTAATAACTTTGTTGACACTACAGAACTACTCCTAATACTACCTTTAGTAAAATTTATTCAGTTTAATTTTATCAGATTCTCACAGTAGAGCGCTTTTATTTTTTTATATCAAAATGTCTTGTGTTGTGAGAACTGGGTCCTCACATTTAAATGTTATTTCCTTCTCTTAATTTCACATCATTACTCTTCATTATTCTTACTAACAATCAAATAATTTACTGTAAAGCCTTGCTGTTAAGTATCAAATATTTCTTAGAATCATAGAATCATAGAATTAGCTAGGTTGGAAAAGACCTACAAGATCATCCAGTCCAACCATCCACCTATCACCAGTAACCCCACTAAACCATGTCTCTCAACGCTATATCTAAATGTTTCTTGAACACCTCCAGGGGCGGTGACTCAACCACCTCCCTGGGCAGCCCATTCCAGCGCCTGACCACTCTTTCAGCAATAAACACATAGTAGTAATAGTAGGTAATAGTAGGGGAGGTTCTGGTTGGATATTAGGAAGAATTTCTTCTCAGGAAGAGGGGTGAAGTATTGGAACAGGCTGCCCAGGGAGGTGGTGGAGTCAGTGTCACAGAATCAGAATCACAGAATCACAGAATGTCAGAATCACATAATGTGTCCCTGGAGGTGTTTAAGGAAAGAGCAGAAGTACTTACAGGCATAGTCTATTGGGCAATATTGGTGGTAGATAGATGGTTGGACTGGATGATCTTAGAAGTCTTTTCCAACCTTAATGACTCTATGATTCTGTGATTCTAAATTTAATTCATATTTCTATCAGATTCTGAATACAAATACTATCCCTCATCAACCAATTTTGCAATTTGAAGACAAGTAAAGAAAGAAATGAAAAAAAAACAAAAAAGAATTAAATCATCTGGAGAGCTGTATGTTTGAGATTGGTCTAGTTTATAAGGTATATTTTCTTATGCAATGGTACTACTGTGGAGATTCTCATATCTGTCATTTGGAATATACACACAATTTCCACTAATTACATTGAGCATAAATTATGGCCTTTAAGGGTCCATCTCTGCTTTCTGACATGGCATTCAGTACATATTTTCTATCATTCTATAGACAGCCTCTTGTAACTGGTGTCCTTGGAGATTTTAAATGGTGAAGAGGCCCTTTGCTGGTTTTTCAGACAACACATGAATTGCACTAATATGAATAAGCAGAAGTAAATTTAAGTACAGAAATTTCAGCTTTTCAACACTATTTTGTGCACTTAATTGACAATTCAGAGACATTCCATAAGCTCTATGAGTTTCTGATTGCACAAACAGTAATTTGGATCGGTTGCCTATCAAAGAAGACGTAAGAGATTTATCAAGATTTACCTTCCTGCTAAAGAATGGGCTTATCCTCTCCCACTCCTCTTTATTCAGTGCCAATTGTCAATTTCAGAGTAGACCTGAAACAATTCTTCTTGCTGAGCACCTAAGAACACTCTGCTTTCAAATGGAATTGCATTATAGAGTATGGGATTTTTACTCTCAACTTCCCTTAAGAAGGGGGGGAATCAGAAGCAATGTCTTAAGAAGCAGCTCTCGTCTTCAAACAGAAAAATGTAGGTTTCCAAAAAAGTAGCATAAACCACTAAAAGAGTGGCATTCACACCAAAATTGTGATACAAATGTAAAGTCTGATTTTGCTCTCAGCTGCTAATGTCTTGGGAGACTAAGTCTTTGCCTGTGATATTCCTTTGGAAGTGCTGATGTCATTTTGCAGAATATTTTCTTCCTACACAACACTGTGAAGGAGAGAAGCTGTTTTGTCCAGGGCAGTAAGTGATCCTCTGATCTTGGTCCCATGCTGATAGCTGATACACCTTGAGGCATTTTAATCTGCTGACTGTGTGCCAACACCTTTCATTATCTAAATGCGGGACACATCTGCTTATGGGTGTGTATGTGACAAAAACCTGAGTCGCAGTAATTGAGTAAGATAGAGTTGCTAAAGAGCTTATAATGGAATTTCTTTTTACAGAGAATTTCATCAATAATTAAAATTCCCACCTGTCCACAGTTCCTTCTTTTAATTATTCTGGATGTCTCTTGTCCCACAAACTACTGATATATGGAGTCACTGCTTGTGCCTTAACTTGGAGATTAATTACTTGTTGCCTTTCTGTGCAATCTCATTAGGAACATAGTAGAAAAAATCATAACTAAGACTGGATACAAATTCTAAAATATTAGCTGTTAAGTTCTCAGTTGAAATTGAGAGCAGTATTATTCAGCAAAACTTTGTTATCACCCATTACACTAGCAATAATCACTTCGTACTATATGCAAACCGCATACATTCAGAAACAAGGATCCAATGTGACGCAATGTGTTTGAAAGCCTGAACAGATGCTGCACTATCATTTTCCAAGATGAAATTCTTCTTCCCACTTGTCTTTTCCTGTTCCACTTAAAGCACATGAAGAGTGGATGTTGGCATGAATGATAGAAAGATCTTGTGATGACCCTCTGCACCTGAGAGAATTTTCCACCAGACAATATTTGAATGATTTTTGAAACAGATGTGAAAGTCTTAAAACCCTCATCCCAACTGCCTGAGATAGAGAAGAAAAATGAATTAAAATATAGATTGAGAATGTCTTTTGATATTAAAAATCATTTTCTGAGGAACATTTTAGAGCAATTTTCTGTCATGCATTTTATCTTGCCACTTTTCCCATTGACTATTATTTCTCTGGCTCTCAGGTGGATATATCCTGAACAACATTCTGGAAGATATTAAGCCATGCAAGAGTAAGAAAGAGCTCCAGGAAACTACTGCAGCTTAATCTGCCTCATTCTACTTTAGATTAAAATGGTCGTGGTATTTAGTTTTCAGCAAACTTAGCTCAAATTTCTTCCTCCAACTTATACAAACTTTCTATGGTTTCCATTTGGTAACCTCTATAAAATTCTGCATACCACTGCTAGCTGGAGCATTTTTTCCAGACACCCTGTCTTTACTCATTAATGATTCTGGATTTTTGTTTTTTCCCTTGCCCTTCCACCAGAGAAAAGGAAATGTATTTAATGTTACAGCCCACAGAAAATCCGCTGGTTTAGGATCTTGAAACACCTGAACACTTGATCAGATCTTTCAGTTATGCTACATACATGTATTTTTGTAATGTTAAAAATCCAAATTTTAAATTCAAACAACTTTCAGTTGAACTGTTCTTTTAAAAGCCCCAGTGTTCTTAAAATTGCATGTTGCGCATTTATATATGTAGATTTTAAATTTTCCATTACAGGTTTTGCAAATGATATATCTCTTAAAGTCTATAAAGTAGCACAATAGTTTTGCTATGATTTGATGTTATTTCATCACCACAGGTTATCTAGAAGAACACCTATATTACAAAGCCTAAATTACTTTCATGATGTAAAACAGCAAAGAAAGAACAAATGTATATCATACAGGACAGAGCAATAAGCCTTTTAGTAACACTGCATGAGTCACACTTCAGTGTATTTCAGTGGCTGTTCTTCCTGTTGCAGCTATCCATACATGTAGAGATTACTTGTGCCTGGATGTGAGTATGTCAAGGCATCTAGGGAGTAATTTTCAGTGATCATATACCCTTTGCTCTATCTCGGCAATATGGAATTTCTATGATATCTTGCATTCTCATCCTGAATACTTCAGAAAGGAAAAGTGAGTACTTCTGTATTTCCTAACCAGGATCTACAGCTGATTGGGCAGTCCACTCATCCCAGTTCTAGTACCTTGCTATAAAGCAAGCTTTAGAGCAGGTACACTGAGGAAACTGGAATGAATGAAATGCAAATGAGAAGAAAGAAGAGAAAAAAAGGCATAGGAATATTTCTGTGAGTCATTTACAACATATTGCATGCCACAGAAATACTATATAACTAATTGGTTGGTCATGCATCTTCTGAATTGCAGCGACACAAATGTTACGACTATTGCTGATCCTTAGCTATTTCTGGAAGATAAAATTTTCTGAAGTAATTCAGAACATTTCTTTGGCCTCTGAAACACTCAGAAGTGTACATCGAACTGAACTGTACACACTGAAGCAGAATTAAATCGGGATTTTCCTACCTTCCGTATGCCACTGGAGATGATTGAGTGAGATGGGTATGTCTTGATCTTTAGACAGAAGGTGAGATGTAACCCCCTCCCCATTCTTCTCTGCCTGTAGTCTGGATGAGCACTGTTACTGTGGGAACACTTTGGTATATACTTGCTTCCAGATTCTTTTCATAACTGAAAGTCCCAAGTAGTACTTAGACACAGATAAAATATCAGCATTGCCTAAGCAGTCAACCATTGAAATATAAAACAGAAATTTTAAAAGGGAAACATTATCAAAGGAGATTCTGATAGCAACAAACCTTGCAAAACAATGCTACATGTGAACATTTTGCCTCACAGTTGTATCTCCATCCTCTGTCATGATGGACAAAGAACCAATACACCACAGTATCTTCCTCTTCTTAAAAGTTTTTCCCTGGACATTCATGCTGTCATGTACTGTCTCTCTAATTGTGCTTGAACACATTGTCCACAATGATCCTAAATGATCTCACTTTGAGAAGGATCAGCTGTCTTCAAAACTGCTAATGATTTTGTAAATACTCCTAAATTATTTACTTGAAGGTAGAACTGACTTCAGATTTAAAGCCATTTGCTCCCGATAAATTATAATAATGTATCTAAAGGGCCTCTTCATGGAAGCACAGGAGTGTGAAAGCTCCATTTAAGTGACATGTCTGACTCTCCATCTCTTTTAAAGTTTCTATCTGTTGCTGATCTCCGCAGCTCCCACTGTTTACTCTTCTAAATATGGTATAGAGATAAAACCATATAGGTTTTATCTCCATAGGCTTTTTCTAAGATTTCCACGTGCAGCAGGAGGTAAACAGAAGAGTCAGATAAAAAGAATTACAATAAGATGTTGTTTATGCATTAGAATATGTGGAAGAACAGGAGAACAAGAGGAATACACTTAAAAGAAAGTAAAATTGAGCTCTACAAGAAATACACGATTCCCTAAATGGTTCTGCCAATCTAAATGTAGAAGGTAAGTTCCCCTTGCAAAGAAAAATGATATTTAGAAACATTTTTCTTTCACAATAAAATAAAATAACCTATGGGAGATGAAATGTTATTGTGGAAGAGGAGAATTCAGTTTGAGAGACATTACCCCACTCGAGTGAAGAAGGGGTTTATCAATAAACTTGGTAGGGGGAACACATGGAAGTTTCAGCACACAAATATTGCAGCTTCTATAATGATGTTCCAGTGTTTCCAGGATTTAATGCAAAACGCTTCTGTCCTCTTCCTAAAGTGCTATATCTCCCCATTATGCTCTTACAGCCTAGCTTGCCAAGTTAAGGCAGTAGAAGTTATAAAGTGGGATCCACAAAAGTGAAGAGCAAGAAGAGTGTGTTCATTTCACAAGCTCTTGCTAGTTATCTTATTCTGTTGAACCTAATCCCTCAGCCCTTCCCAGTTAGCCAAATCTTTTCCTGAAGTTCAAGGAGGGTCTTTTGCTGACTCTCCAGGTTGCTTTTAAGTGTTTTCATCTACTCTAAAACACCCAGTGCCCAGATGAATACTGTAAATCATGTTTGTTGTTGTATTTGAAAAACTATGTTCAGAAATTCCTATAAAAGAACTGTTCACTGTCAAATGAACAGTTTCTGAAAATTTGACTTCACAGAATTCTTCTAAATGTTGTTAGTTGTTCAATTTACAGCAAGAAAGCGCTCAATGCCTGGAAAAGACATACTGATGACAGTAAAACCCACAGTTTGATAAAAACCAAACAACAGAACAAAATAAGATTGCTTTTCTTCTTGGATGGATTATAAAGAGGTTGGTCTCTGGGGCCTGCTGCTTTTCAGAGCACACTGAAGTACACATAGGCTTGTTTGGAAAATGAGCTTAGCTGTCTGTACCTTTTTCCACTTGCCACTACCTACTTGATCTGTCTTTGTGGAGTTGTCAGTCTGTTTTTCTCTAAGAATGCTCAGGATTTTTCCTCAAAGAACCCTGGTGGCACTTTCTTTTTTCCTAAGAAGCTACACAGAGCCTGGCACAAGCCCTCCCTTGCTTCAAGATCTCCCTCGAATCCCACAGTTCAGTTAAGGATATGCACAGCTAGAAAACCCTCAAGCAAACAAATCCACTGATCTGCATCTCTAAATGAGTTTGAAAACCTGGTTACATGTTACAGGAGAAGAGAGATCTCTTGTGTCCTACTCATTGGAATATGGCTCTTCTGAGCTGTTACATCTCTGAGGAGACTTTGTCTTAAGTCCAATACAACTTTCTGGTTATCTGCTGTGGCACATTACTTTGGGCTCTTGTTATTACTGCAAAATAGCTTTGGCACATTGTTGACCTGACTTCATATATTCTTACTGTTTATAGGGGTGGAGAAACCAGAAGCCATTCATTCACTTGCCTGATCATAACTGTGTGTATCATAGTACCACATTAGAAGAATAAGTGAGCTCAGAATATTTTGATAAGGAGGGTAATCAAGTGAATTTTTTTAAATTAATCAATAGACTGTGTTGTTTCCACTTTACTATTTCCTGATATTTCCATTCTATTTCCTGATGTGTTCACAATGTCAAAGTCTTAATCATTGGGATGAGCTTAAGATCATCTCATATACCCTCAGGCACTTAAAATTTTCTCTCATGTTAGCAGATATAAAAATAATAAATGAAAGACTTGCAATGCCTGTAGATTATAGAATGGAATCTCTATATAAAACTTTATTTTTCTGCAAAATAATATCTGCCGCACAGTTAATAATGGTTCTTCAAGTTCTTCAGTACTAACACAAATTTCAGAATATCATAACTACTATCTTTACCTTAACAAATTGATTCTTCAAATCTCTAGGTAAGGCCACTCAGATATCAGAATATATTTTTGTAGGAACTATTGGCTACACATAACGCAGATGTGCTCTGCCTAAGAAAGTACCACCTAAAAATTAGAACTGGACAAGAACAGATAGAAGTATCTGTTTAGAGCTGCAGTTATGATGTAGGACAAGCACAGCTATTCAGAGAATTCGAGGCAATTAATATTTAAATAATGTCTACTGAAAATAATTATCAGAATTTTAAATCGTTTTTATGTATCAATGCATTCTATGTATGAAATAAAACTTCAGTATAAAGATGAGCTTTACAATTAAACTTTGAGCATATTAAAAACCAAATTTTTATGATCTTAGCAACATCCAGAAATCAGTTCTTAAAAAAGTAAGGCAGTACTGCTACATGCTCTCTCTTTTTTTTTAATTTTATTTTTAGCAGAGATGAGTTCTTCGAAAGACTCTCATGTCATTGGAAATCCTAATTCTTGAATCTAAAATTCTGTTGTGGGAATCCTGGTCTCTGTGAGGCCAATGGGGAAAAATGTCTTTGTTTTCCCTGGGCTTCAGATTTCATATGATGTCTTCAGCCAGGATACAGCTTTTTAATAGAAACAAATAAATACTTTATTAAGTAAATGAACAAGAAATTAGCCAATTATAAAAACACTATTGCCAGCATTAAGAATTTTATTTATTTATTTATTTATTTCATTTTGGCATTAGTTTACATATGAGAAGCTTACTAAAAGAACATTACATTTGCAAAGTTAATTTCCGCAAAGTTTCTCAGTGCCAGGATGAGGTCTACAAAAGCACACTTGGTCATACTACATTTCAATGCTGTGTTAACAAACGTTCATAACTCTTGGAATTCCAAGCCCAGTACAGTTGTGTTTTATGCAGGCCTATTTCTCTATGAATACAAGTTTAAACTATAGGATTAGTTGAGTACTTACTTGCAAACTGCAAATTCTGAATTTAAATACTTCGAGTGATGGCTATGCCTCAGTTCCTTGTCAAAAAAAAATGATAATGTCATTTTTTTTCAGGTCATTTTCCATTCTCTTATACATGAATTACTGAAATTGCAAACTGCGTTGCAATGATTGTGTTTTATTGAGCAGGTGCAGATTGTCTCCTAAAGGGGTATGCATGACTGGGGAAGCACTTCTGTGTACTGCTGTAATATAAATTACAAATTAATTACAATTTTTAATTAATTAATAAAAAGCAACATGTTAGAGTAACAAGATTTTTGAAGATAAGTAAAATATGTCTTGGACCTCTTGGAACTAAACTCCAATTCATACAGCTATGTGGTACATATTTAAGGATCTTATGACTTTTTAATGACTTTCCTAGAAGGCTCTAAGTACACAACAAACCTGAAGACCTACCTCCTACACTAATTGTCAAGGACGCCATCAACATTTGCTTTAACAGTATGGTAAAGCCTACTTCTCTGCAAAATCTCATAAGCCAGAAACTTAATCAAAGCAAGGGTAGTAAACAAATGCTTATTATTTTAATTCAGTTAGAAAAGTCTCAAAATCCACTGATTGATAGAGTGTTTAGATGTCCTTATGCCGAAATAAATTGTTGTTGGAAATTTTGCTGTATGTCCCTGCATTTATTTCTGTTAAAAATAGTTTCCATGCAAATCTTGAAAACAAATTAAAATCCAGGACAGATTCAATAAGCAATTTAATTACCAATGTTCTGTTCAACTAATTGTCTTACGGAGACAACATGCTTGGTAAAAGGAGACTGCAAACAAATAAATGAGCACACAAATAGCAGAGTACATACATTCAACCAAATCAGCACCTTGCCTAGACTTTTGGCAGTTAATTCATAATTTACTCAGAATGGATCCCTTTGCAAAAGCTGAGAACTGGAATTACGCATGAAACATTACCAAAAAATTAGATAGGGAATTATTTGTTTTTAATGGATATTTCTGAAATATTTGCGATACGATGTCTTCTAGAACAGACAAGAAGGAGAAGATGAAAACACAGGAGATTGCCTGGAAACAGGATTTTTTACATTTAGTTCCCTTTGCACAGTGTCTGAAATAGGATGTGAAGCACCTGAACATAGCATGTCCCTGGACATTTCCGGACAGAGTCTTGTGGACCCAGAACTGGTTTGAGCAGAAAAACAGGAAAAGAGAGTGCTCTAGAGTTAAGATATCTTTCCTGAGCTACTCTGAGTTTGACAAAATAGAGAGTTTGACAAAACCTGTTTGAGGGAGTTAGCAGATGGGAGCCTATCAGCCATCACTGCAACTGTTTGACCTAATTCTGCCATCAGATGAAAGAACCAAACAAAAGAATAAACTTCCTCTGAGATCACTACATTGAAAGCACCAGAGGGAGATGATGGATACAGACAGAGAATAGGAGCCCTGATAAGGCTAGGAGGACCTGCATGACAGAGAAGAGATCCTTCAACATTTTTTACAACATGAAAAGTGTTGATTTCTTAAGAGTAAAATCTCCGGAAAAGGACTTGTCAGTAGCCAATTTTCTGCTTGGTAAAAAAGCTTGGGAAAAGTTTGAAATTGTCAAAATATCCCATCTGAATTATTTATAAAGAAAGAAAAAAGTTGTAAAAAAGCAAGCTTTAATTCACACTTTAGACAACTCAAAGAAGAAAGAAAAAACACAGAAATCCAAATTTTATTTTTTTTTCAGCACACACAAAAATATTTTCACTGACATGCCCCAGTAGAGTGGGATTTCTATTGTCTTCATTCCCCAGAAATATTGAGCATTCCTCTTTCTTTTATCCCTAATGAGATTGGAAAAACATTTGGCCTCATGAATTCTCACAGGATCAGAAAATTATTTGTCCTAGAAATCTGCAGATTAGAAGACAGGCAGGCTGAGGATGCTCTGTGAGGAGGCAGTGATATTTTTCAGTGTCAGAGTTTATTTGTAACAAGGCAGTAGATACGGTAACAGTTGTATTTATTGGGCTTTCAGGCAGAGAGAGAGATGTAGATAGATACAGGTAGTTATCACATTATTTTCCAACTTTTACAAAAATGGGATAAATTTTATACAGCTTTCTTTACAAATAGCACAGAGAAAGCATGGTTCATACCCTGAAGAATTGGGACATTCATTTCATAACACACTGAACAGGAAATTTTACATAAAGTAGCTCCAAGAGTTCAGTCTCAAAGCAGCCTTGAGTGGTTTTGTTTGCTTGTTTGCACGTATTATTGGAAAGAAGGTTTTCATCATCATCTTCTTTCTTAGGCTGGCAGTCACTGACAAAGCTTCACAGAAGGGTTTGTTAGGAGGGATTTGCCTCACGGGAATGCAAGCTGATAAGAAAACAAGGGAAGGAGTGCAAACAGGGTCGAACAGCCCTAATCCCTCAGTTCTAAGACTACAACAGAACTGAAACAAGTTATTTTTCTAGGGAGAGGAGAGGAGAGAAGGCAGGACAGTAGGCACACTGCATAGGTACTAACAGAAAATGCTACTTGGGAATGAGAAAGCTATTTTTATTCTTCTGCTCCTCCCCCACTAGTTACTGGAGTGGCTTTTCATGCAACTGTTTTCTTGAACTATAAAATCCCTTACTCTTCTTATCCCCAAGAACATCATTTAATCAGCTCTTTACTGCAACAAACACATACGTCCCTTCAATGTAATTCAGACCGATATTTTGTAATCCAAAACACACCAGAAATAATGCTTTCTGCACCCCTGCATTCAGGAGTCATTTTTTTTTGTAATTATGAAGAAACACTGAAGGAAACAAATCGAAAAATGTAATCATTTTGCTGCCCATGGAGAATACACATGGACAGTATCCTGACAGCACAACAGTGTTACTAATTTTAATGATCCGATGTTAAAATTAAACGTTGGATTAAAATTAAAATGTTAACGATGGAGCCCTTTGAGATTGGGCTCCATCTCACTGCACCCAACTGTAAGAGAGATATCTAAGAAAATCACCTATTACTTGTCACTTCAGAGCAACAGCAGTGAGCAGCATGTACTGGGCTACTGGTATCTCTCTGACAACCTCCCAGACTACACAAATTGGTGAGCACTGTATTAATTCAGTCTGTCATCAGCTCTCCTTTCTACCACTGTAATACAAAAAGATAAAGTACCTGCGATCTCTTGCAGGAAGACACTACTCTGAGAGAGATCTCTCTAGGTAGATGGGGTTCCAGTTTTGTGGACACCCAGATAGGTGGGTAATGGCAGCACACCAGGACTGTCCCATAAGCTAACCTGACAGCCACCTGGAAAAGAGAGGGTGGTTCAACTGTATTCTGGTTGTGTATTGTACACAGGGTGAGTAGCCAGGGGAGGTTCAGGTTGGATATTGGGAAAAGTTTCTTCTCCAAAAGAGTGATGAGGCACTGGAACAGCCTGCCTGAGGAGGTGGTGGAGTCACTGGCCCTGGAAGTGCTCAAGAAACAGGTAGATGTGGCACTGAGGGACATGATTTAGTGAGCATTGTGGAGATGGACTGAGTGTTGGAGTAGATTATTTTAGTGGTCTTTCCAGCGTTAATGATTCTATGATTCTGTGATTCTATGTTGCAAGATATTCAGTCTACCTTGTACGCTGATATGCAGTAATTGATAGACACTGTGGCATGAATGTGGGAGGCTCCAGTAAGACCAAGCCTTTGTACCAAGGCAGGAAGGCTTGTGCTGGCATGGGGATACAGCTCAAAACCACATCAGGACTTCTGTAAAGGCATGGGAAAAAGTGACTGCACACTTCATCTCCCAGCTATTACATGTTTTCTCAAGATCACTTGCTACTCAGTTTTCTCACTCCAGCTTGTTCTCTCCAGAGCGCTACAGAATACATCCTCTGTCCCTCAGTTTACGTGCTTCAGGATCCATTTTCATAGTGTTATTTTTTTTTTTCTGTTTGTTAAGAAATACAATTCACAGGAAAAAGAAATCCATTTAAATAATAAAGGTTCCAAGATTGGGCCAGAATGTTTGTTTCTGACTAGGGGATGGTTAAGCACAGAGCACTGCAAACATGGTTGTCAACAGACCATCATGGACTCATGGTTAGCTCATGCCAAAGAAGCACAAAATTAACATTAAGCTAGAAAAAGGCTTCTTTTCTCAGGTTATTTCATATCCACATATTTGTTCATCACTATGCAATGCAAAGTAACGGGATGACTAGCATTTGAGGAAAAATACACTATTTTCAGATCAGATACCAGCTGTCAAGTTAGATAGAGAATACTGCATCAGGAATTTTACAGCCCAGTTCACAAAAATTTTATGTGTCTATAATTCACATTTTTGTGTGAAATAGTTGCTTGAATATGCCATGCACGGTGTGCCCAATAAGTACACGCATAAAGACCAGTCAAGGATTGTCTTGGGTCAAAGAATTGTCAAACGCTTTCTAAAAAGCAGAAATAAATGATAGCAAAATGCCCCTTATTGCACTGGTGAAAGTCTGTATGAAAGTTATTAAATGGAATTTAAATAGATTTCTCTTATATACTAAAAAAAAAAACAAACATACATGCATACATACTTTTTTTTTCTTATTCTATATATTTTTTTTTCATTAAGTGAAATGGAACAACTGACAGAAAGGTTAATCAGTTTTCAGAGTCCCAGGTTTTAGGACCAGATCTTTTGTTCCTCCCATATTGTCTCTGGCACTTTTCAGGTCAAAGACTCTCACATAACAAGCTTCTCCATTAAGCTCCAGATACAATCTAAACTCTGTGACAATATTTAAGAAGTTGTTTAAGGAAGTACTTAGTTATTTCTTAGTCAAACTGATAAAAAAGCATTTGGCCAAAACCAACTATGCCAACCTCAGAGAACCTCTGTTGCTTTCCATTATTTCTTTGTGTGTATGAAAAGACATTCACATTATAATATACAAGTTTGCAACAGGCTCTGATCCAGGAAATTATATATTCCTTCCAGTGCCCTCTGATGAGTCTTTGAATTTAGATCACAAATAGGTTGAACTCAAAATTATAAATACATTCTGATGCAGTAGGCAGGAAGTAAATTAATAATAAAGGTTTTACGCTGAATGTGATCTTTTTGCTATAGCTATAGCATGCACTCACAGCTACAGCAAAAATGCTGTATCAACCTATTTTTTTTTCATTTGCAACTGAATAGTATTAACCTCATCTGAAAAATAATGGTTCTAACAAAACTGACTGTAGCGCAAGCAGTCAGCATTTTCAAGTCAAGAGTTCCCAAAAGCACCCTATTTTGGAGGTTGTGTTTGTAGAATAAGAAGAAAAAAGCAGAGATATCTTCTGAATTCTGATAGAGGCAGAGATAACAGATCAGCCAGCTCAGCCTCACTGAAGATAGAACTCTAAACCTGCATTCAACTAAACTTGAAATTGGCATCTCAAAAGGCCAGCCAGCATCTTAGATTTCAATATGCCTATGTGTATTTTAATTTCAGTCACTCCAATTAGCAAATACTGGCTTGCTAGACTCTGTTCAGTCTCCATGTCACTGCCATGGGCCAACCTTTGTCCCATGAAGCTTTCTTTTCACCCAACACCCTTGCATTTTCAATTAGTTGCTCAGAAAAATCTACCTGCCCTTCAAACCTCAAATATGCAATTCAGAAACATGAGCACAACTAGAGGAATGTTCACAGAATCATAGAAAAGGACCTCAAAGATCATCGAGTTTCAACCCCCCTGCTTTGTACAAGGTTGCCAACCACTAGACCAGGCCGCCCAGAGCCACATCCATCCTGGCCTTGAATGCCTCCAGGGATGGGGCATCCACAACCTCCTAGGGCAACCTGTTCCAGTGCGTCACCATCCTCTGAGTGAAAAGCTTCCTCCTAATATCTAACCTAAATTTCCCCTGTCTCTGTTTAAAACCGTTCCTCCTTGTCCTATCACTATCCACCCATGTAAACAGTCGTACCCCCTCCTGTTTATACGTTCCCTTCAAGTACCGGAAGGCCACAGTGAGGTCTCCCTTGAGCCTTCTCTTCTCCAGGCTGAAGAAGCCCAGTTCCCTCAATCTTTCTTCATAGGAGAGATACTCCAGCCCTCTGATCATCTTAGTGGCCCTCCTCTGGACCATTCCAAGAGCAATGTTGACAGAAGAAAAAAAGAAAACATATTTTTTGAAAAATAAAGGATACACTGTTTATTTTAATATTAAGATTGTAACCCATAATTAACTTCTTTTGCCTCATTTTTTTAAACTGGATTATCTACAGATGACAAAAGTAAGATAACTGGTAGTGTGCTAACTTATTCTTGATAGAGATAACTTCTGCAGTCACGGCCACAATAGTGGCAGCTTTGTGTTCAGATCTGCTGAGCGCTGAGAACTGTGGGTCCAGTCCAGCAAAACTTGTACACTGGAAGAAGAGGCCCTCTGACTTACCTTAGAGCATGCGTGTGTTTAATGTGCTTTCCTGGAGAGCAGTCACAGTACTTAGCATCTTACAGGAGTAGCATGCTCTTCTCTTCAGGAAGAGCACGATAGAATCCTCTTAATGTGAATCTTAATATTAGCCAGTGTCAAATCAGAGTAGCCCCACTGATGTGAACAGAGCTCTCCTGGTTTTATTACCAGCTGCAAGACTGGATCATTGCATCAGTCCACTTGATGCTAAAAGTCTACCCAACTCCAAGCTCAGTTAATTGAATGCAGAATACTCAATGCATTTTCTCTTGCCTTTTTCCTTTTTCTCTTTTCTTCTTGGCAAAATGCCCTTATTATTTTGCATCCTAAAGCATTACAGCCTATTAAGGAAAGCAAATGGAGGAGGAGATGGAAAAGGAGTTTGTTTGTACTTCACTCTCCATTGGCCCATTATGTTTAAATCTATTATGCAGTTTACCTGATGTTGTGTTCAGAGCAACTGAATGCTGAAGTTCTTTGCAGTACTGATAATTTCTTAATACAGTTTAAATTTAAACCCTTTATTAGTCCAGAGAAGGCTGATCACAAAATAATAGTAGCTCTGGGAGAGTAATTATTTCTGTTCCATTGTCTGGGATGTTAGAGCTTGCGATTAGTTACACTATACAGTACTTAACAGCTAACCAGCCTCACCATGGTTAACAATACATGAGATTTTCCCTGTCTCTGCAGCACTCCAAGTACTCCTGAAATGTTGGCTCTGTCTTTAATCTTGTTATTCACAAATACCTCCAATTTTCTGGGGTGTGTGTGAAAACTACTGTACTGCCAGCAGCTTAGAACACCATGCGGCAGGCTCTGCTGGGAAGAGATCTCTGTAAAATGGATGCATGAAGCCGTGGGTTGTAAGCCATTAAGCTTTCTCAGTACGCTTCTAATGAGCTTATGATAGCCTCGCAAAATGACTGTTTTTACTGCAGCCTAGTAAATTACAGTATGTACAAATTAAATCAGTGGGACCCAATGCAAGCTGTTCCTCATCAGGTTCAACACTTCTTTTAAGAAGTGAAAAATTATGACATACTGGAATAGCTATATGTTTCAGTCCTGTCATATGCTGGAAGTGTAGTGTACTTAGCTAATTTCTACAATTATCTGCATAACACTTTTCATTGTGTCCCACAGAAACCAAGTACTTCCTCTTGCACTGCTCCTCTGTGCAGCTACGCGTTTTAAAATCAGTTGTAATGCGACTGAATAAATTTGTCTCAGCTGTTAAAAGTTAAATGCCAACAAAATAGCTAGATGAGGTCTTGATCCTTCTCCCACAGAGGCCAGTGGCAAAATCCCAACTGATTTTTTGATCACTTGTAACCTTCTGTATTACATTAAAACTACTTTCATATATTATCCCCTTGGCAGTCATAAGGCATCATTAAAAATGTCCATAGATGTTATTGCCATATCTTCATATATTGCCTAAATTCTTTTCTTACACCAATTTTATTCTGGTGAGGCCTGAATGGATTAGCTCCTGGTGTTTATCACTCAAAGTGACACCACTATGAAAGAAAACTTTTGAGGAGTCGGTGTATGTATTAAATGAAAACATGGCTCTGTGTCTCTATATCTTCCTCTGGCTGTCTTCCCATGTTTCTTTTACTACTGTGGCATATGAACAACATTAATTACAGTTTGCTCAACAGCATGTACTTTTTAAAAATTGCTACTACCTTAAGCACCACTGGAACTGGAACTGACTTGGCTTAGCAGAACACAGTAGAGCCACACAATGTATGTTGCTTGAATTTAGCTTTGTGTTTTGTTTTGTTTTTTAAAACTGAGCGGGCTATATGGCAGCAGTATGTAAATTCCTTAGAAAGTGTCTTACGGTAAGCGGTGATATTAATACTCTATGAACATGATATGCATTTGTTCAGCTTGCACAGAAAGCATTTTGCAAGAAAGCTTTTACTACAGAGGCTGGGTAATAGTCAACAAAGGTCCTGAAGGAGGTGGTGCAGTGCAGACATGCTGGTGGTTCAGAGAGTCTTTCCAAATGGTGACCCTCAGAAGCATGTCCCGGGCCCGGGGGCTGGGACTGTGCTTCAGTTTGGTCTCATGCAGGCAGGATCGTTCTTCTTTACAACACCATGCTCTGGCTTCCAATGGAGGAAATTGGGTGCCTCAGGCAGGAAGGAGAGCTGACAAGTTTGTGTGGGAGCCAGGGGTGGTAAATGGCTGAGGAACAAGAATTCACTCTAGATGTGTTTACTGCAGGACCGTATAACATACAGGTTCTTACTTTCTTTTTGACTGATCACGTAGAAAAGAGTGGGATATATAAAAACGTCACTACTCTGATTTGGCAACTTTTCATACCATCTCTGTTCTGGTTCTACTGATTCTACTGTAGAAATAAACACAGTGATAAAAAAGAAAGATCATTGCATTTCATTACTGAGTTGGAGGTTTGGTTTCTTTATAATTCAAAGTAAAGCCCACGTTTTGAGAGCTTTCGGGCTGAGGAAATGAGATCCTAATGCTGAGACTTCCATCCAAGTCACCTCTTGGCACTCTCAGCTCTGCTGCAGTTTAGCTGGTTGACTACACATGAGCAGAGTACAAGGAAACTAGGTGAATTTCTAATGGAAACTTCATCGTCAGGAAGCATGCTGAAGGCGTCTGGATTCTGACTGAAGGTTTTCTGACTTGAAGGTTTTCAAAATCAGCCAATATCTCCAAAGCAAAAAGTTTTAAGGGAATTGATGACCATTTTGAATGATAGCATGAGGTGTTGAGATTGTGGAACAAGAGCAGCGTTAGCAACTTCAAGCATCTGACAAGCATTAACAGATCCCTTTATCTACCCAAAGTCATGAAATTTTGACGCTTATAAGTGGAACACTGTGCTTTGCCTTTTAGCTTTCAAGCCTTCTGCTTCCCATTTTTGAGCTTTACTTAAAATTTCCAGAGTTAGAACCTACCATTAAAAAGCTGAGATATTCACGTAATTTTCATATATTCAAGGAGGTACAACATCAAGAAAACAACAAAGGATATTTATCCTTAAATATCCCTAAGCCTGTCTGAAATGAAATAAAAAGCACATTGGAAAGAGAGAGCAACTATGCTGTGAATATTTGATTAAAGCAATACTGACTGCAGTGAAAGAGAAAGATGAAGAGAAAATGGCTGTTACTTTCTTTGCCATGTCACTGCTACACTCAAAATTAAAACATGTATGCAGAGCTGGAAAGGAAACAATTTAATTATGTAAACAAACAAAGAACAACAACAACCTCTACCTATTTCTAGAAGTATAAATCCTGAATTAATTAGTGAAATGAAGATTCATTTGAGGTGATTTTGTGAGTAGTTAGGAAAACTCAGCACAATATCACTTCCCTCTCCTATTGAAATTACAGCACATTTGAACAATTGTATTGCAGCTGGCAGCAGTATTAGGACAAGCCTTCTCACATCCACAGTATTAAGTCAGTGGAACATATTAGATTTGTGCCTTTTTCATTTGCATATTGATCTGAATACAAGTAATAATATTAGCATATCAACTACTGCATGCTTATTTTACGTATGGCAGCTGCTCCAAAATTAATGCTTCCTATTTTATTATGTTGGCCCGCTACATTTACATGCAGAAAACAAAGTAGTTTCTTTTCCTCCTTTTATTTATGTGCAGATCTATACCTCCACTACTGGGCTGTGTCTGCTACTAACTGAGCCCTGAGAGATCATTTCCACCACCACATATAATAGGATGTTATGTAGTAATGAATCAATAATTCAGACTTCCTTCTTTGCTTTCTTCCTTCCTTGCTTCCTTCCTTCCTCCCTTTCTCCCTCCATCCCTCCCTCCCTCCCTTCTTCCTTTCCTCCCTTTTTTCCTCTCTTCTTTCCTTCTTTCCTCTCTTCCTCCCATTCTCCCATATTTCTCTAAGGAGACCTGTTTTTAAACCTGGCATCATATACCATGCATATGTGAAACATCAGAGATGATTAGTACAGACAAGAGATCGGAAAACCATGAAGCACTTTTGAAACTCTGATAGGAAGTGACTCTTCCTGGCTGTTGATTTATTGATGCTGACAGCATTGTTTTTTTCTCATTTTTAAGAGGCTGAAAGTATCTTGGTGCTTTGAAAAATACTGAAGCCAAGTAAATAATAGAAAAAAATAACTCTGTAGGATTGAATATCCCTGCTCCTGAAAGAACTGCATGTATCACTTAAAAAAAGAAAAAGAAAAAAGAAATAAAGGAAAAAGAAAAAAGAAAAGGTTAAAAATGAAAGGCTTTCAGAGATGCTTCTTTAGAAGCATCCAATATAATTTTCAGATGCTTACAAAAATCCGGTCCAGAAGCTATTTTGTTTCTCTAGAACAAGAGCCAGTGTTATTCAACCACTGTCAAGTCAAGGTCTGGGAATAACACCATCTTTTCAAAAGCTGCCCTCCAATAGCCATCCACCAATAAACTGACTAATGAGAACATTTTACTTGAAAGTGTCTGCAGAAAGCTGAAGACATGGAGTAGTTATATTAAACATGAAAGTTATCTAATTGCCCCCCCCCCCCCCTTAAATTTTTAGAAGCCCTTTAAAAGCCATGTGCAGACCTGTTTTAGCTTCTCTTAAAACACAGAAAGATAAACTAATATGTCACTGGATTATGAAATCCACCAAGAAATAAGAAGCCTTCCACAGCCTCAGTTTACTCCAGGAACCAAGTGCATTCATCACAGCAACAAAGGCAGAAAAAAATATAATGTTGTGGAAAAAAAATCAAATAAAATGGACCACTAAACTCTTCACAGTATTTAAGATAAGCATATGATTTTTTGAGCACTTAAACTTGTTCACAGACAGAAATCACAGAATCACAGAATCATAGAATACCCCAAAGGAACCCAAAAGGATGATGGAGTCCAACTCCTGGCTCCACACAGGACCACTCAAAAAACGGACCATAAATCTGAGAACATTGTCCAGATGCTTCCTGAATGCTGGCAAGCTCAGCACCACAACCACTTCCCCGGGAAGGCTCTTCCAGCCTCTTATGACCCTCTTGGTGAGGAACCTTTCCCTGATATCCAACCTGAACGTTCTCTGTTGCAGCTTCATGCTATTCTCTCAGGTTCTATTGTTGGCCACCGGAGAAAGGAGATCAGTAGCATGCATGTTTTCAAGGAAACTTCCTCTGGCTTCATGTTGGTGACCACACATGCCTTCTTGTTTCTTATCCACTGACCTTAGAGGCTCAAGCTCCAGCTACACCAATAAACTAAGGAGTCCCCAGCAACTGGGACTCTATAAACATTTCTGCATTTTTAGAATCCCTAGCACTGTGTTGGCCCTGATTAACTAGAGTGCTTCAGGTGCTTTTCAGGCACATCCTGGGAGTCAGCATATTCAGGGCAGCTTGCATTCACTCTACTATGGATTAGAAGAGATTTGCTCAATGCGGAAGTAAGTCTTTGAACACACAGACCTTTGAATATGGAGGCAGCCAGCTGGTCTCCACATATGCCTTATGAGTAGAGGAGCTCTAAGAGTGTACCAATAGCAGTATATGCTTTGTCTAGGTTTCTGTGAAACCTTTCATAAGACGTTTTGATGGTAATAGTCTTTTCTCATATTTTTGTTCAGATGTCTAATCAGCATACTCAGATATTTACCATAGCCAAGGAACCTAGCTGAGGCTTTGTTTACTCAAATCACATAAATATTTTGCAAGTAGCTAGAATCCTATATCTTGAATGTCTAGTTACAGCAGTAAAGGTCTACAAATCTCCCAGTTCTTCAAAAATGTTTTCTCTAATGGTGAAAGCCAGAGACATTTCTGGTGTATTTTCTACCTTGCTGTTAAAGAATCTAGAAAAAAAATGTCATTCAAATCAGTGACTGAATTTCAGTTGTCTTCACTGGGTCTATGATTTTGTGCATATAGCCAAGGCTGCTTAGAAAGCCAGATTCTCAGTTGGTGACCATTGACTTTCATGGAGATAGGCCAGGTTGCATCAGCTGGAGATTTTGCCAGAGATGTTGACAAAAAGACACAGATGAAAAGAGTCAGCTATGCAAGGCTTACAGTTAACTTGGCACACTGAAATGTAGCTGAAGCACCACTACAAGGGATACGTTTAATGCAAAGTACAACAGGGAAAGAAAGCAATTCAGAAACTGAATGGGTCAAACTCTCTTAGAAAACAATGATATGTCAGGCTGAGATTTCTTCGCATGGAAGCCATGGTCAGGATGATGTAGTTCCACCTGAAAAGGTTGTCTTTAAATTGCCCCATTTCTTTTGGCTATAAGATTAATACTTCCAGCAGCCAAACCAAGCAAATTGCACACTGCCTGAGACAACTTCTCAACAGGCCATTACCACCACTTCAGTGATACAAACTTCACATCTCAAACCACAGCTTCTTTTTATCTGCTGAAGAGGAGAGCATGGCCCAGGGGCTCCATGCTTATCTTAGTAGCTCAGAACTCCAGTTGCAAAGCTCCCACGTTCACCATTTCTTTGTATTCGCTGTAATGAAGGAAGACTTGGAGTAAAACAAAAACTATAGACAAAACAGTTAATAAGTAGCCACGTATGCAGGCTGTCCCAAAAGTAATGCCTCCTATTTATTTCCAAGGAAACTAAAGCAAAGAGCACAATGACGCTATTTGATAAAACAGATTCTCATCTACAAAACACTATTTTTCAACATAGTCACCACCATTAGCTGTGCATTTTCAACATCAGTGAAAGAGTCTGCATGCCGCAGTCATACAAATCTGTATCAGCAGAGGTGACCCACTGTTTCACAGCTTCTATGATGGTGTTGTTGCTAGGAAAAGGTTGCCTGACAAACTTGCATACGATATTGTTTCTGCTCCTATCTGAGCATGTATGGGACACATATGACACAAACTTTGCAATATTCCAGTGTTGCCACCATCGTGTCCAACACACTGAAGCTGATATTCAGCTGTGTACACAGTCCCCTGGCTGTAATCCACTGACTTCTGCAGATGAGCTGATCATGACACTCTTCATTTTGGTGTGAGACAGCTGTGCCAGGCCTTCTGGAACACAGCTTGTCTTTCACATCACTGTCTCCTCTGCTGAAATGCATCACCCACTGCCTCACTGTGCTCACATCTACTGCTGGCCTCCATTAATGTTCAGAAAGCATTAATGAATGTCATTGGGTGCCATTTTTTCCACATGGAAGAATTCAGTGACACCCCTTTGCTTCATCTGCACTTCCATGTCAGATGCCATTTGGTCAGACCACCCCTCTAATGCAACCTGTCACATGGCAACAGAATGGAACGGGATATTGGTGGGAAGGTTCAAACTCTACTGCCATACCACCAACCTCTTTCTCTGATGTCATGGGCCAACATCATAAAATAGGAGGCATTATTTTCAGAGCAGCCCTCGTAAATACATAGTTGAATCATCTACCTTCAGCAAACTGTAATTTCTCATTGGTGCTTCCTGTAACATTGTTAGTGATACTATTATGAGAGCGTAATCCTTCAGATTTATGTATCAACTGCTTTTACTCACTTTCTTCCAAAACATACAGATGAATATCAGAATGTATTTAATAGATTGTAATGAGTTATACTCTGAGAAAATGATACATTTACATTGGGTGAGAAACTGGGTAAGAAGTGTACTGAGATATTGAAAATATATATGAACTTGACTATGGTATAAAATTTCCTAAACCATAAGCATACAAGTATTTCTGATTTTGCGTTGATCCTATTCAAATTCAGATAAACTGAATCTTGCACAGAATAAAAACAATCATACTACAGAGCATATGACAGCCTACTTGTTGAGACTGGGCAGAAATCTTTGCTGAAAGTGAAAAGTAACTAAAAGTAACTGAAGCATAATTTCTAGCAGTTTCTAGTGAGACAGCTGATGCTGACAACTGTTGTAAACAAAATACCGAGAAAATGGATTTTGGTCCCTACCACTGTACCTTTGTCTTGAGTAGTTTACTTCAAAGAAAAAATATATGGTAGCTTTGCGTCTATCAATGAAGCTATAGTTGTATATAGTATAATATAATCACTTAATATACTGCTCTGTTTATTTTTGCATACTTAATGAAACAGAAATCACTGAAATTACCTTTCAGTGAAAACAGAAAGACTTGTAAACATTGTGCCATGCAATATGTAGAATGGAACTGAGTCCTCTCCTTTTCCATTCATTATGTATCTGTTCTGTTTATGGAATTCCTGCTGTAAAAATAGTAGCTATATATAAGATTTATTGTGCCTCTGCTACAAATTACAGTTGGTGACAGACTAGTTACAAGTGCTAGAACTGCTTTATCATGTTGAACCTTCAAGACCATTAAAGAGCTGTATTGATACAAACTCTAAGCCCTATAATTTTCTATAGATATTGTGAACTATATCACATGAAATCAATCCACTACTTCTCCCCACTAGACAGCCAGAGAAGTAATTGAAAGCCAAAAACATTTATTTGAAGTTTATCCTCAAATATGGTTTTGGGATGATTCCTGAACCCAGCATGCTGTAAACAATTCAAAACTTCTGAAATTTTGTATTCATCATTTTAGGCAGACAAAAGGTAGATCCGTGTGCTTGGATTAAGGACACAAATTGTTCAAGGTCACATGAGCAGTCAGTGATAGGGCATTTCAGAACTGGAGAAAGCAGTGATCTTGACTTTGTAGATCATAATGTGTCTATGTGCTTGCTCTCAGAAGACATTTATCTTCTGCATTGGCTTGAACAGATGTTCTGTGTGTAATAGTTTCAAGGGATACACTACCCCATCTAATCCGGTTTGACTTTAGTTATAACCTTTCTCCGCTGAATTGTTCACTTAATTTGAAAACCAAATAATATGTTTTTTAAAACTGAATATCAAAACTCAATAGAAGAGAATGTGACTCTCTGCCCTAAACTGGTCACCACTACAGGCAAACAGTTTTCAAAACATGCTGTTCCTTTAGTTTGGCAATAATTATATAGCAGACATCTACACTTGAAGAATAAACAGAAATATGGATTCTTTCAAATCTTCTCTAATTTATTTTATTTTATTTTATTTTAATTTTATTTTATTTTATTTTAATTTTATTTTATTTTATTTTATTTTAATTTATTATTGCTGATGAAGAATAGAACCTGAAGTATAAATAATTTGTGAAATTACCAAGTCACCAATAGGCCGTGATACACATACTGCTTGTGAGTATTCTTAGTAATGTTTTATACTTTCTGAGAAATATATACGTAAGAACATGAGCTGTTCTGAATGACCGACAACATCAAAGTATTGCTGAACAACAGTACTTAGCTGCAATTAAGTGCCAAACTACCCATTTCAGAAAGCTCCGTTTTTTATCTGCTTGACAATGATTTCGGGGCTAAAAAGCAGGAATGACTAACTGTTCTGGATAGATCTAAAGCTGACTTTTTCCTTTAGGAGAACACATAGCACTTTTATAACAACTTTCTCAGATCTGATAGTGATTTCATGTTGGTTTCCCAGCTGTGTAATTCCATTCACTTCCTTTAGGCCTTCATTAGAAGGCCTAATGATTGAGACCAGCCTAAATGAAAATACAATCAAGTTCCTCATTTTCAAGATGGAAATCATAGTTATTCTCCCTTTGAGTAGTGTAAGGATTAATTAGTATTAGTCAATGATTATGAAGGGTTTCAGAAAAAAAACAAACCATAGTGGTAACTATGATAGATATTATTTCCTGTGAGATGAAAATTCATTCTGAATTGCATAAATTAGGTCAGTGTTTCAAGAAATTTGAAAAGGTGGATGCCTAACTTCTTGGTCATGGAGATTTGCAACCTCGTGAGATTTTGTAAAACTGAAATAATATTAATTATAATAATTCATTCTTTACATCATACTCTTTCTTTCTTCCTCTTTCAAGAGTTAATAATCAATCCATTTTAAATTTGAGATACAGCTGAATTAGAAATAGCCACATACCTTAAGGTAACCTTCTTTTCCTGAATTCAAAGGCAGTTTTATTCCATTCTGGCAAATTACAAAGGCCTAAAATTGTGAATTATTAATGCATGCATCCACTTTAAGATCTCCTAAGAAAAAAAAAGATGAAAGAGGCTTTGTTGTAAATGACAATTAGAGCTATCTTCTATATAAGATCATAAAATTATCAAGTGGTAGCAATCTTATACAGGAAAAAGAAAGCAATTAACAATTTTGAAAAGAAATAGTTAAAACAGATACAGATGCTATCAAGGAATTAACGTAAGTTCCTTTAAAGGAAAAGCTGTCTGTCCACATAAATTTGAAGCTGGGTGTGATTTGAGACCTCGAAAACCCATCAAGTATGACACACAATATTATAAATTAGAACTTTACTGTGAAGACTCTTTAAACCTGACCATCCCAAATTAACATAAATTTTTCTATTGCAAGTGCATGTTAGATGACATGAAGAATATAATATACCAAACTTGATGATGTTTCAACAAAATTATAAATAAGCCATAAACACCTGCAAATTACCATTTATATTGATCAAAATATAACAGCTCCATACACATCATTCATTTGCATACTTCAACTTTTTCCGAATTTAAACAACTTAGAGAAACAGTATGCAACTGTGCATGAGGAAGATGGTAGAAACAATTTTTTTTTAACTTATTTAAAGCCTTTTAGAGTCAGATAAACAGAAACAGCAGTTTTGTGAGAAAGCTCTGGAAACAAGAGGATATGCTTGTAGACAATCCACTTCTGTGCTTTTGTTATGACCAATACATCTACGAAAGGCACCTCTTTCTTCTATGATCGAATTACACTCCAAAAGAAATAAACAGAACGTTGATGTATTTTAGATCAATACAGGAATTTTACGTTAAATAGTCTGGCTTTCTTTCAGCTAAGTACCAAACTGCGATCCAGTCAATGACATTTTTTCAGGTATATTCTTATGAAATGAGAACCTCAAACACTACCACAACAATCTTGGTAAAAAAAGCTTTAAAATTATAAGGATTTTGCATATATTTCATGAAGATTAGCAGCCAAACATGGATCCCAATCCAGAAGCCACATCCTGAGCCATGTCCTTCAAAGGTCCCAAGTTCTGAGACATTGACTGCATGTTGGTGGATAGCTATAAATGCTGAATCCATTCCTAGTTTCTGTGTCACTGAAAGAAGCTAGAGCACACCTGCATAATTTTGTTTATTTTTAACCTGAATGAAGCTAGAAAACTGGACCTGGACTTTATAATGTTTACACTGTTTGCATATCAGTCATCCTGTTCATAGTAAGTACATGTTTTAGTCCTGCAGATGTTTATATACTTAATTTTCTGAGATGTTTCAGTCAGATTTGATTTAAATTTTGTAGATGTGACTACAAAAATATGATATTGATGCATAAACGCACTTCATATACAAATGAAATTGGTTCTCTCAAGCAACATGCGTATGTCTGTGTTGAGTTGGGTTGGGATGGTTTTCCTTCAGATGCACTGACATTCTTTGTCACTAACATGGCCAGAACACATAATAGAATGCACTGAAAATGAAACAATGTGCGAAACCAGTTGCTGTGTGATGACTGATTCTTGATCCACTTTGTCCACAAATATCCTCCTCTGCTCTTCTGCAAACAAAAAAAACCCAATAACATCACTGATACGGTGCTGCACCGTTAGGAAATCAAAAATCTTTACCACCACTGTAAAAGCAAATCTGCAGAAGACAGACTCATAACAGGAAGAATACCCAATCTTACTCAAGTAAGACTGAATGTGCAGATGACCCAGCCCATGATAAACACAGGCTTTGCATTTTTTATGATGATTTCATGGAATATTTCTGTTACAAAACTGTAAGAGAAAAAATGTTTTTTTTCAATTCTACATTTAAAACAAATATATATGGTAAAATTAAAATCCCAATATGCTTGAATTTTTTGATTTACACTTTTTTTCCCCTGGAAAATGTATAGCAGAAACCAAAGCATTTTAATTTCAAAATGTTATCATAAAGCCTTCTGAGGAAAATAATTCACAAGTCAAATTCTCTCATTTTCTTCTGTGATCAAGTTCATCAGCTGGACTATATCCCCCACGAGCCCCTTTTTAAAACTACGGATGGAATAATGTATGCATCAGAAGTAGTGACCCACAGCCACAAAAATCAAACACCTGAAATGCTGCAGTAGAGAGAAATTTTAGATCTTAATGTTAGAGGGAATTTCTTAATGTTAGAATCTAGGTCGCTGTATCTGTAATAGCAAACTACATTGTTATTTTGGAAGCAATCTACAGACTCTGTACTGCTCTATTCTGTATTGTTCCAGGGCTCTGTTTGTTGTCACATAAGCAGTTATGTAATCATGTTCTTCTTTCAGGGTTGTTGCATTTAAATTTCATCAAATGAGAGCAAACTGACCACCAGTCATGGCTGGTGGGACTGGTAAAAGTAAAGCAACAGATAATTCAAGATCTATGCAATAAGAAAACTTCAGCAGCATATTGTACAAAATTGTAAAAAATATACCCACAATTTTAAAAATGGGGCATAAACCTCTTCTGGGTCACTGAGTGTGATTATTCATTATTGTTGTTATTATTATCACTTGCCATGTTCTAAAGACAGTACAATTTTATTAAACAGTTGTTCAAATTTTATTAGTTGGAATTTAATTAAATGAACAGATTTATTGCACACACTTTTATTAATTGACATGTCAGGTAGCTAAAAGGAAAAGGCAGATCTAACATATCATTGTTCAGCTTCCAAACGTCAGCAACAGAATGATACAGCATTAGAGTACTTAGCAATTTACTTATTAACTTCTATACTGAACTCTACCCTAGCCCATAAATAAAACAGAAGTTACTCCTAATACATAGGAGAACTGCGTTGAAAAGTATGATCAAAATGAAAAAGGATAAAATCTAAGAATGAGAGAAAAAGAAGAAAAAGAAGAAAAAGCAAACAAATTAAAATAACATGATACACTGATTTATATGACATGTTAATCATCTATTATTTATCCTAAGTGCTTTTTTCATTCTCATCTAATTCTGTTCTAGCATCACAGATAGACTGTAGTCACCTTATCCTGAATGTTAATAATTGATAAACAATATTTAGCTTGCAAATAGGAAGCTAATGCATACTCTTTGGAGAGACATGCATTGTGATGGCTTCTCCCTTTGGGTGAAATCTGCTCCATCTGCATAAAATCATTCTATATAGTAATGAGAACTTTGGGAAACAGAATCCACTCTTTCCAATCAATACCTAGAGTTCTTTGTCCTCACAGCTAATCCTAACATTTCACTCCTGCCTTACCTTATTCATAGCTTTCAACATCTTGGAGAAAGTCCTTTCACTCTGCATATTGCTGTTTTGGCTCATCCCTTTTTTTGCTTCAAAGACCCTAGGCAGACATAGAACACTGCAAAGGAGTGTGTCCTGAGTGTTTACACTAGGATACAATTCACCTCATATTAAGTGCATGTAAAAAAGAATACCGATAGCATATTCTGGGAATTGCACTGGAAATTTCTGATGAGGATTCTGGAGTATCTAATGAGGAGAATTTGGAGGAGCCATTGAAAAGCTATGCAAATACACATCGGCTGAGTGTGCACCTGGGAAGTTTAGAGATGGCGGTGTCAATATTCACAATGTGTAGAAATAAACATTACATTTTATGCCTACATATTTCTTTACAAACTCACAGTTCCTTAACGGAATAAGGATCCAGCAGATTGTAAATTCTATGTTTCTCATGAGAAAATATTTTAACACTTCTCATAAACTATGTTTTGTTAATTTTTGCCTTTCCAATCCGAGCTGGTTTTGTTTCCTTTGCTATCATACCCTGTGTATCAGGGAGATTAAAATTGAAAAAGTCTTTATAATAATTTGTCTGGTGCTAAAGTTCTAGATGATTATGTTTTTATATTTCAGGAACTCTGTAGATGAAAGTCACCCCTATGAATAAAATTTGTTTCACACCAAAACATTCTGACTTCACAGTTGAGCTATAATGATTTATGCTACAGAATCTTGTTTGTGGTACATATACACTATTAATGTTTTTTGCTTGAATTCAGTTTGCCATGTATGACAATGACTACATTGTTTTATACTTTTACTTTCTATTTCAAAGCTTTTTAAGTAATTCGACCTGTTGGCAAAAATGTATATGGATTTTGTTCATATCTCCCAGTGAAAAAAGAACTCTTGATGATAATTTTTTTTAACCTCTGCATTGCGCTTGCAGCCCAGAAGGCCAACCGTATCCTGGGTTGCATCAAGAAGTCGAGGGAAGTGATTCTGTCCCCCTAATCTGCTCTCATGAGACCCCACCTAGGGTACTGTGTCCAGTTTTGGAGCCCCCAACATAAGAAGGATATGGAGTTGCTGGAGCAGGTCCAGAGAAGGGCCACAAAGATTATCAGAGGGCTGGAGCACCTCCCCTATGAGGACAGGCTGAGAGAGCTGGGGCTTTTCAGTCTGGAGATGAGAAGGCTCTGAGGAGACCTTATAGCAGAATTCCAGTACCTGAAGGGGGCCTACAGGAAAGCTGGGAAGGGATTTTTTATAAGGGCATGTAGAAACAGGATGAGGGGAAATGGCTTTAAACTGGAAGAGGGTAGATTTAGACTAGATATTAGGAAGAAATTCTTTACTGTGAGGGTGGTGAGATGCTGGAACAGGTTGCCCAGTGAGGTTGTAGATGCCCCCTCCCTGGAAGCATTCAAGGCCAGGCTGGATGGGGCTTTGAGCAACCTGGTCTAGCGGGAGGTGTCTCTGCCTATAGCAGGGGGGTTGGAACTAAATTATCTGAAAGCTCCCTTCCAATCCAAACCATTCTATGATTCTATATATTTTCTGTTAGAACTTTCCATGCTTCCTGAGTTTTACCTGAGTCATACACTTTTTGACATTTACTGGCATACTGGCAATAAATAGATTTACTGGAAAATATGCTAATAGTGAATATTTTTTTAAGAGAGGAGAAATTCCGTAATTCTTGCCTTAATCTGGGAATCTAATATCAATATTCTACTGACATCTTTACGTTGCCTAGCAATTATTTTTTGACACAGTTTCTACTATTAAATAGTTGGTTAGCATATTTACTAATCATCTGTCCAAACCATTTGATTTAAAATATTCACTGCTGCCTGCAAATGTGAAAACAACATAATTTCCCAACACTTGAGCTGCTATTATAATGTACCAAAACCAGCTTAATTTAGTTGTATAAATATTCCCATTCACATCATATTATCAGTAACTGCTGGAAATGAACCATGAAATTTAACTATTTTCTAGTCAAGTATAATCTAGTATAATATCTCCTGTAGCTTTAGATGTTGGTATAGATTTTATTTCAGTTTAAGTTGATTTAGAATGCACATGCCAATCTGACAAAAGGACTTGGAGTTGATTCCTACTAATACAGATTAAAATTACAACAGGAAATGTCACCCAGCTCTGTGGACACTGAAAAGGTTGTCAGAAAACTTAAATGCTTTCCTTTTTCTACACAGACTCTTAGAAAGTTTATTTGAACTTTATAAAGTAATTCATTTTAAAAAGTTAAGAGATAGCAGTGAGAATTAATATTCTATGAAAAAAATTCTAATGACTATTTCTGAGCATATAGTTAAAAAAAAAATCATTTGTTCTTCCCTTACATTTTCTGAAGCTTAGTAAGGATATAATTCATTGATCATGTGTTTTTGTTCTCATTTATATATCAAAATATGGTATCTCTTTTTTACAGGTTGATACATGCCAGTAATTACTACACATAATAACATCTGAAACACCATAATATATGTAATTTGATTACATAATTTTATTATTTCTCATAAACAGATGGATAGCAGAGCAGGGGCACGCCAGAACTATTCACTGTCACAAGGGCGATACAGTTTGAATCAGTTTCTTCAAGAGGAGTTAACTTCAATTACAATATAAGAAGAAGTAATTTTAACAATATTTTTATGGTCTACTATGGGATTTTTTTTTATTAGTGTCATCATGCATTATTAATAGAACAACTGTGCATGAGTAAAACCAGTCTTCTTCAGATCATTTATCTATTTCTGATATTTTGAACAAAACCTATGTTGAAACAAATTTACCGAGTTTTTAAGTCAGTGCCACTTTCTGTTAGGAAATGCCAGCTACTGGGGCTTAGAGAGCCTCAGTTCAGTTCCTGGTGTTATTATTTGTCATTATTAGCATATCCCATATTTTGTTTCATGACCAGCCACTGAACTTCCAACATGACCCTTGTCCCCTTCTGTGCATAGGATGGACAGTGCTCTTTTAATGAGTAGGTATTCCATTTTTTATTTATTTGTCTGTTTGTTTCACATTATTCATAGTGTGGCCCTAGGTTCTATACCTAGTGAACAATCCAAGCACTGAAGAAATAATTATCTTTTCCCTTGGGAGCGCTACCATAACGATTCTTCCTGTACTATTGAAATACCTGAAAAATATTAATCCATCTATTTTTACAAAAGCCCTGCTCAGAAAACAGGTTATGTAACAAGCATCTTACAGATGAGAATTTGTGGCACATTAAATTTAAGACAACAATTTGACTTAAATTTTTGACTAAATTTCAAACGATCTTTTCACAATGCATAACAACAGTAGAACTTCACGAAGCTAGTTACAGCTTTTGTCAACTTCATTCACAGGTGTGAGTACAACATAAGTCTTATTCACATAATGCTATATTCTGTTAAAAAGGGGATCAGGAAAGCTTTGTCTTATCAGAGCTAATACACTTTGTGAAATATGCTTTTCTCCTGGAAAGCAAGAGAAACAGGGATTACTCAAAAACAATGCAGTAGTTAGTTTTGGAATTCTCTCCAGAGACTAGCATGGAACAGGTGTTGGCAGAGAGAATATGGAAGACTCCAAGAAACTGACCTGTCCAGTAAGAGAAGCAGTCCCAAATTAGGTTTTTGAAGTGTCAAAAAAGAGACCTCCCTGAGAAACAATAAGGAAAAGTTGCAGGGAGCTTGGAATTTTCATTGAACTGATAAAATGCTGATGGCTGGGCTTGCAAACCATCATGGAAAAAGACATAAAAACATAGTGGTTAGGAAGCTGATTTCTTTCCAAGCATCTTCTTTAATCTATCTCACCCAGTGCTTCCACAGCCTCCCCTACATAACAAGTTATTTTGCTATATCTTGGTAGTTGTTATTGTTTAAATAAAGTGTTTGATTTAGCGATTGAATGCTAGTAGTGTATTTTGGGATGTTTGCATCAAAAATAGAAAAGAAGATGGTGGTTTCTCTTCACCAAAGATAGTCTGCCAGAGTCACAGTGTGATCCTGCCCAGTCTGAATATCAGCGATAGCAAACTAGAAAACTACAGTTATAGTTTTACTGTACACTTTTAGAACTGTACAGTGATGCAGTGCTATATTTCTATTCTTTTTGTGTTTGTGTGTGTGTGTGTGTGTGCGTGTGTGTGTTTGGTAACATACCTTGAATCTCTGGCCATGGATGCAGAGAATTTATGAATTTATTATAGTGTGTTCTAGTAGAGTACTCTAACAAACTTTAATGTAACACAAAGAAAGCTAAAAGAAGGTTAAAAGTGTTTTTTTTTTTTTTTGTAAAGTTTATTAGGCATAATATGAACTTTCTTATTATGGGAACTGGTAACTGGTTATGGTCTTACATGAAAAGAAGGAGAAATGAAGGAGAAAATAATTGGAAACAGCACAAAATTGTGATCTTGGTACCAGTAGGATGACAAATAAGCTAACGCTGAATAGATATGTTTTCCATTGGGTATTTGAGGACTTGTGCTGCAGCCAGACAGGGAAAAATTGAGAACTGCTAAGCAGATAGCAATACCATGAAGGAAACTATTAATTGCTAGAAGGGCCAGATTATCTTAGAAAATCTGCGTACCTATTAGAATCTTTTAAACAACAAAATATGAGGCACATGGAAAGAGTCTGAATTTTTAAAAGGGACTTCTGAAAAGCAGAAACATCAATCCCAAAGATCCTTTAGACTGGGCAGAGCCAACCACAGCTTTGTTGCAGTAGATTAAAATGGACAATGACTGATACAGGCATTGAGGAATTTGTATTTACATGGGTTGTATTGGACATGGAATCAAAATTGAAAGATTGTCTTCACTGCTTCAGGACTTGGGATTTCACTGCAGGCCATCATATGGCATGGTTATGTCAGCTATCAAATACTCCCCTAACAATAAACAAAATAATCTTTATTTCTGTAGAATTTCACATCTTGAGATGAACTGGTAGAGGTTCTGTTGTGTTCAAATAATTTATTACCTCACATCAAGCTCAATTTTCTTTCTTATCATTTAGCTTTTGAAAAAGCCCATTTCTGAATGTATAGAATTTTACTACTCAGCTTTGGTTAGAGAGTACCTGCTTAACTTGAATACTAGGCTTTTGTAATTCTTTCCCCATGTCAGTATTACTTGATTTGATTAGCACATAACCTTTATCTCAGAATCTCATTGTTATTGTCAGATCTAAGAGGAGCTCAAGTTTGATCCTTTGGACTACATGATGAAGGTTTTCTGATATGCTCAAAAACTAATTGAACAAGTTTTGAACAATTGTCCAATTGTACACTTTCTATTCCAGCAAGTTACAGTGGTTTCTGTTTTATACTTTCCCTGCTTTGTTCAACACAAAAAATAAACACTCTTTCTCATTTCATAGATCTCTTTGTTTCAGCTTCCCTTTCTTTGGTGTTGCTTATTCCTTCCTCTGTTACACGCACACGTTTGGTTAATTTATCCAATTTAACATCCATTGCATCTCCCTTTCATTTAAGTCTCTCCCATGCTGTGAAGAATGACTGTCCAGGTCCATTTTATTTCTCTAAATATTGCTGCAATATCTGCAGGAGCTTCTTTTTCCCTAAAGGATATTGAGACAGATGCTATGTTTTCCATAATGCCTGTGAATTCTCTTGAGAAGACTTCACTGGGCTTCTGTGGACTACATGACAGTACTAAATTGTTGTTACTCTTAACAATCTGTTGCTCTACTGTGTTCTCTTGCTCCTCTTACTCCAGTGCTGCCAAAAAAGTTAAAATCTGTGAAGGAGAAAAATTTGAATATTTGAATGGATTGAAGTTAACCTAAACCAATGGGAACAGATTTTGGCACCTACCTCCAGTGGAATTCACAATCAAGAGTACAGAGGCAGCATATTGAGTTCTATGGGCACAAAGACATTGACATGATATTAAAACTGGGGCATGGTTTTCAGATGCAGAGTGAATCAGTCAGTTTTTACCAAGGTTTGTTCAACTAGAAAGCATCTTACATCCCACCTTCAGGCTGGCAAGCACTATATGCTGTATTTACAGATGTCTGAATGAGGGAGCAGGGGTATGTCTAGTGAATTCCTTTGGAGAGGCACAGATACAACAACAGCAAAATCCAGGTCAAATTTACTAGTAGTGCATGATTAGATTTTGCCATTTTAGTAGCTTTCCATTATAGCATACTGTTACTGATACTGACAGATAAAGACAAAAACAGATTTTATTTGTGTGTGTGTGTGTGTTAAACATCTAATTCATAAAACCTTGAACAGAAATAATTGAGAATTTTCATTATCAGGAAGTTTCTGCATTGGCAAATTAAATTTAAACTATTTTTTAAAAATTGATCACTGATAACAGTGGTTGAATGTTTTTGTCACTTTGCCTTTGAGAAATTTATAGTCCAGTACCAGGTGGGTCAGTTTATACTTAAAATATCATATTTTTGCTGCAATAGCAGAAGAAAGTCAGAATATGATTTAATATGCAGAACTGCAGACAGTAATGGTCAAGGCTGAATTTTCAAAAGAGAGTAAAGTGTGAAGTAACAACACATGTCCTCAGTCTTTTCTTAACACTGATTATCTGTTATTCAAGGGCATTCATCCAGCACCTTCCAAGCAGCAAGTTCTCTTAAGGAAGCATATATTGTTTACTTTCTTTATTAATTTTTCTTCAAATATTCCACTGCTTATTTCTTGGACTCTTGCCTTGACCTTGAACTGAGACTTCAGCAAAATGAGTAGATTACTATCAGGATTAAAGAACAAAGGCCATACACAATGTAGGATGCCCATTCTAAGACATCTGAAAGAGGCCTTGAAAAAACTAAATATTTATCTAGTGAAATTAGGTCAATTTTCAGTCTTCCAAGCACTGAAGCACACAAAATCATTGGACACGATTTGTAAATTTTGATCAAATGTGTATGTATACATATCTACATAGGTAAGTATGATATTGTAAAGTTTTTAATTTTCCTTAACTTCCCTGAATAATTTGGTGGAAAGTTTTCACTTGTCACATGCAGTAATATGGAGTTAGCAAGGTAATTAAACAGTGGGTGACATATTTAGTTATACAAAATATTGGTTGTCAAATAACGTATCCACTGATTTTCAATAAATATTTACTATGTGCCCAGGTATCTTATTAAATGGATGATAAATTTCATTGGGGAGATTCTAGAAATTTTTTTTTTTTCAAAAACCTGGTCACTTTTAACACTTTGAAATTAACTTCTTATTTGGGTGACTATATTTAAAGTGTGATTTGAATTCCCTGTAGTTCACCTCAGAGGTTTTTTTATTTTTACTCCTGGCTAATAAATTCAGAGGCATACCAGTCATACCAGTAAAACCCCAAGCAAGCTGCCCTATATCATACTTCACACTTCATCAAGATTCTTCCCTGTGTAGTAATACTACTCATAAGGTTTTATATTTGTTTGTTTTGTTTCTATGGTTATTTTTCCACTTACCTTAGGAAGTGGGATTGTTTTTTCTCAATTTCCAATCTCCACTAGAACATTTGGAGTTGTCCAGGAAATCACTTAAAGCTCTTACTGGTCAAATAGAGCTGAGTGAACAGACACATGATTTATCTACATCTGCTTGAAAGAGGTCTTTCAGACGTAGGGAGAAAAATAAAGAAAAGATTTCATCTCCTAAAAGTTTTTAAAATGACTTGGTTATTGTCTTTATAAATGGTATACATCTAGCATTGTAGTTACAACAACTGTCCTTAAGAACAGATTATTTTTTATCAGTAGCTACAGAATAATTACACAGAAATTCTCAAATTTAACATTTTCTTTCTCACCCATCCTGTGTCTCAATTCAAAGTACCCTTCTGTTTTTGAAAAACACACACACACACACACACACANAAAAAAAAACAAAACCCACCAACAATTGATGTAAAATGCAGTTGCTCATCAGCAGTGCCTTATGTCCAGCCAGTACATGAGCAGTGGCAGATGCCATAAGGTGAAAATATACCATAGAAAAAATAACTCTCATCGACAGAAATTCATAACCAATTAATCAGATTAAAAAAAAAAAAAAAAAACAATCAAAACAACAACAACAACACAAAGCCGGAGGAGTCTCACTGCAGTATAGGACTTTGAAAATAAGCAGCAAATGGAGTTCCAAAAACATGAACTTAGCACAATGGTTGAGAAAATGACTTTACAACTATGTGCCTTTCATAGCTTCACAGAGAGACTGGAAACATGAATTTTCCAGTCTTCACAGTATAATCTTTGTCACACAAAGATCGTGGCAATTATTCAAGTAATAAGCATGTGCTAAGAATTTGAAGAACAAAATGACTAGATCCCACTTAGAATTTTTCTGGGGGTTCGTGTGAGTTGCTGGGATTTTCCTCTTCAGTGTACCAACAAATGAGGTCTATATCCACCGATAAAATATAGTGAAGGTTGTTCAGCCACAGTAAAGGAGTGCGCATCTTTACAACTACAATCTTATTTTTCCTTAGCATTTGGTCTTTAGCATGCCTCCTGGAATGTATTTGAATTGTGTCAGCTCCTACTCCCTAAGAGGGTATTTTGTGCAACACCATGTGTCTGTGCTCTGCCCTGGGGACGGTTTATCCTACTGAGCAACAATTATGAAGTCATGTATGCTAAAGTTTTCACAACTTCTCCAAGAATAATTTCTTTTCTCAGTGGAATTTTTGGCTATTATCAAACTGATGAGGGATCAAATCCTTATTACCAAAAGAATTAAAATGTTCCTTCCAAGTAGAGATGAAATATACTTTGAGACTGCCACCACATGGACAATTATAAATACACAGAGAAGTCAACAAGCTCCTCAGAAGGCAAACAAGATACAGACTGATATGTTTCTTCAAATCATCGAAGAGATATTCGTCTGATTTCACACCCTACCAGTCCATATCAGCCATAATTGGGATATATTTCAGGTAGCTCACCTGAGACAAATCAAAATCCTCATCTTTTCTCTTTTTCTTCAGGGTGATATTAAATCTAACTGTAGTATCCAGAAGATCTGAGGGAATGGTTGCATCCAACACCACAAAGTCTAGAGCTGTAGTCATTTCCTTGTTTCCTCTAATGGGCTCTTGCATGTCCTGAACATGTAAACAACAGCTGCAGGATGTTAAAAGCCAGTAACTTCTCAGTCCTGTGTTTCAGGTATTAAATTACTTGAGCCCACAGAGACTTATTTTGTTCTGATTTTTTAGAGATGTTGACTAAGTAAATCCTATGTTAACAAGAATGAGACCAAATTGGAAGCTAATTTGTTGCTGTCTGATGTCAGAAACAATACAACTGGCCCACTGATGCTACACAAAGAACTCAATTCCTAAATAAAGCACGTTGAGAAAAAGCCATCCTCTTCATGTAATTAGGAAATTACAAAAGGTTAAAGCTAGAATCTGAGTTTTAATAATGAAAGATAATAAATCCTGTTTACAGCCCTTACGACAAAAGGCTATTACACAAAAGAGATGGAGAATTCAGTTTCAGAAATATTCTGAAAGCATGTCATCTCAGAACTATAAATAATGAATTGTTTCAGTACGCTGTGTAAGAAAAAAATGACACAGTAGTTTGGCAGTTTCAAACAATGTACAAGCCTTTGTCCTCCACCGAAGATGCATAATTAATAACACCACAGAACATGATCTTTTACCAAAACATATTTCAAATGCAGAAAACCCTAGACTGGCACCTTTCAAGAAAAGAACTTTATGTCTTGGGTTAAAATATTAAAGTATGTGACAGGTTGTCATTGCTGTAGGCCTCCTTGGCCTCAGCACATGAAAGTATTTACATTTCTACCTGCCTGTAAGCGTGGAAGTTGCCCTTTTTGTGTAAGGCTGAATAACAGGCCCTGTGGCATCTACTTAATATCTTAAGGGGAAAAAGGAAGGGAAGGGAAGGGAAGGGAAGGAAAGGGAAGGGAAGGGAAGGGACAATAAAAATTCAAAGCTCATAAGAGAAGATAGATTAAATACAAACAGGAGATTAAGAAGTCTAAAAAAAATTTAAATATAACTTGCTTGTATACTCAAGATGATAGCATAAAAGTTCTTTCAACACTTCAGAGGCTGGGGAATTGGTGGAAATACTGATGACAAATGTGTAAAAACACTCAGTGGTGACAAGAGCCACAGCAGAAAAGCTCAGTGAATTCCTTGATGAGAATATTGGAGGCAATCTCACAAAATACCCTGCAGCAGTAAGTCGGAAGATCCATTTGATATAACTATAACACAATTATCAAATGGGTCAGCTGGAATTCTGCAAGTCACCTTGTCTGGATGAACTCACAAGCTCCATGTGAAATTTCAGAAGTGCCATCCCCGGCACATGGCATGTTACAAATAACCACTGTGCCAGGTGGCATGTGGATTGCCAGCATAAGTCCCTTCTAGAATGATGGCGCAGAAGGGCATTCTGGGAGCTACAAAGTGGCGTGGTAGCCATCCCAGGGAAGACAGTGGAGTCCATATTAAAGGATCACTGAGCAGACTGGCCACAGGTGGGAAACAATCTGTGTGATTTCTGTGAGGGAAAAGATCGTCTCCCTAATCTGCTGGAGATCCACATGGATAAAAGACACTCAGGGGTGGTAACATTCCTGGAGTTTTAATCAGCCTTTGAAAAGGTTACACTTTGAAGGTTATGGAAGAATCAACAGACAAGAAAAAAATGTCTTATCTAGACTGAAGGTGAGATTTTCAATAAACTTTTCATTCTTTCCCAATAAAAAAAAAAAAAATTAAAGGTCTTAATAAACCAAAAGTTATGGCTGCTTTGGAGTTTGTATTATGAAGCTCAACATTTCCATAGAACTTTGATGGTGCCCAAAATAAAACCAAATTATAATGCCCACAGGGGAGTTAAAGATCAAAAAGTCTATGACTGACAACTATTTGCTGTGTACTTACTTCAAGTATCAAATTCTTTTGAAGTTCTTATAATATTAGCCTTTATGAAACCATCTCTAATTCTGCCTCATTGCTAACTTCACGAAAAAGTTGAATGAAACTGCCTCTATACCAAAAATTATTTTCAAGACTTCTACTACATGTTCTGTGTTACTACTCATTTCTTTCCCTAACCTATTTAGAAAATGGAACTCCACCTGAGAAAGAGGAATTTCCCTGTTGATTATTATCTTACACATCACACTAGTCATGCACTGTGCCAGAAAATGTGGCATCAAGATAAGCCTTGAGCCTTTGTGTGGGCCAGCTCTGTTTGTTCACTTTGGATGATTTAAATTAGGTATCAGTGTTCAGTCATATGTGGCCTTTTGCCAGAAGATGTCTGTACATTTCCTGGCCAAAACTGGGCCAACATAACAATAAGAATTTAACTGTTTTAGTTTGATGTAGTTTAAAGACTAGATGTTTTAATAGTATTCTGTTTGCTTCACAATTATGGACAACAAATGTGGAAATGGCAGTCTTCTAGAATAACTGATATTTCATAGTTATACTATTTTTTTCAGCTTTGGAAGAACTCTGTTCAATTTTCACTGTTCAGTGGAATCTCAGAAATGGCAACTAAGAAAAATGCTTTTCCAAAACGAATTCATTTTGCATATACGGTAGTGCAAGCAGACTGAAAAGTACTTTTCTTCCTAGTGAACATTCACTGCCTTGAGCAAACAGTGATAGTTTTCTTTTCAACTTCATTTTTGGCACAATGTCCTCACTAAACCAGACTGCACTAGACTTTCAGGCTTATAAATCTTGACTACACACAAGCTTATTGTACATGCATTTCAGAGACTGTTCTTACTGCACTCCAAAAAGCTCATAATTAGAGTCCTTTTTCTGAGACCTTTTCTTCTATTTTATCTGATTACTGAAAGATTAAATAGTTTGCACATTCCTGGGGAACAAACTTTTTACTTTGAACTTAAACTCTTTAGAGAGTTGGGGAACAATGAACAGAAAATACGAACAGCTAACCAACATTAGGGAAAATAATTGAAATGCTAAACATCTGGTTTTGTCAGAAAATAGATATGTTGCAGCTAGAAACAACTTCAGATATCTTATGATAATTACTATAAAAATCTGAACAGAAAAAGTCAGTGGAGTCAACTTTTCTGGGAACTTCAAACACTCTTTGAAGAATGTCTGTTTTCAGCCTTGATCTGAGCCAGAGGAAAATCTAGTAATTGAGTTTAAGATTAGAAATGAGCATTACATTTAAAAATGTTTAAATGTGAAAATTGTCTCTGGGTGATAAAACTTGTTTGGTAATTTAAAATGAGATTTTTCTTTTCTTTTAATATGATATCTTCCTTTAACCTAATCCATAATGATTACTGCTCAGTGTGCCCGCAAGGAATTGTTATATCACTATTCATGGTTTAGCAAAAATAAAAAATAAAGTTAAAACAATACCAGACTTTTAAAATTATTATTATTTTTCCTGCAAAACAAGCAGTAATATTTGCAGCTGATCAGAGGTCCTTTCTTCAATTCTAGTTTTCTTTTTCAGTATGAAATATATAAACTAAAGCCATCATAACAGCTTCATGAAGTATCTCAGCAACTCTTAGAAACAAAAGAGGCTTACTCATTTCTCACCCTTATGTAGCATAAAGATTTTTCTTTTTTCTTTTGATAATTGAAGATATAAATACTTCTTTTTTTGTTGATATATAGAATTTCAGCATATGGAACTGACTTGGTAAAATATAACACCATTGATTGATGTAAAGTTTTGATCTAAACTCAGATTTTTCCATCCTGGAAAATTTATATATCCTGGTAAGAGCAACCATACATCACCATAAAGTAATACATGGAAGCAAATAGCGTTAATGCATAGGTAGTAAACCAATAATGTTATGAAAAGGTAAATCTGACTGAAACAAAAAAAAACAGAGAGAAAAACTGAGAATCACAGAGTCATAGAATATCCTGAGTTGGAAGGGACCCACAAAGATAATTGAGCCCAACTCCTGGTTCCCCACAGGACCACCCAAAAATCAGAACATATGTCTGAGAGCATTGTTCAGACGCTTCGTGAATGCCAGTACCACTTCCCTTGTAGCCTGTTTCAGTGCTTGGCCACCCTCTCGGAGAAGAACCTTTTTCTGATATCCAACCTGATCCTCCCCTGTTGCAGCTTTACACCATTCCCTTGAGTTCTGTTGCTGTCATCAGAGAGAGCAGGTCAGCACTGCCCCTCTGCTCCCGTGTGAGGAGCTGTAGGCTACCATGTGGTCTTCCCTCAATTTCCTCTTCTCTGGGCTGAGCAAGCCAAGGGCCCTCTGCTGCTCCACACATGTCTTTCCCTCTAGACCCTTCACTATCTTCATACACTGCCTTTGGACATTTTCTGATAGTTTTATGTCCTTTTTGTACTGTGGTGCCCAATACTGTTCACCGTACTCAACGTGAGAACACACTAGTGCAGTGCAGAGCGGTACAATCCCTAGTCTCTGCTGGCTAGCAAAGCCATGCTTGATGCATCCCAGGATACAGTTGGTCTTCCTGGCTGCCTGGACACACTGTTGACTCATGTTCAACTTGCTGCCAACCAAGACATCCACAACTCTTTCAGTGGGGCTGCTCTCTGGTCTCTCATTCCTCAGTCTGTACGTAAAGCCAGGGATGCGCCTTCCCAGGTGCAGAATCCAGAACTTACTCTTGTTAAACTTCATGCAGTTGGTGATTACCTAGCTCTCTAATTTGTCAAGATCTCTCTGCTAGGCCTATCCACTCTCAACATTCAACAGATCCTCCCAGTTTAGTATTGTTAGCAAACACCTTCTAATCCTACATCCAAGTCATTTTTGAAAATGTTAAAGAGAACTGGACCTAAAATGGAGCCCAATACTACAGACCTCTAAGAGCTAGTGCTGAAAACATCTGTAAGTTTATTTTTTCTGCAGTTAAGCAGGCTATATGCACCTTACTTCTCTAGGCACAATCTCTCAGTCAAAGTGTATCACCAATTTTCATCTCAATCAACAAATTTACAGAAATACAGAATCATAGGTACTGGAAGGGATTTCTGGAGATATCTAGTCCAACCACCCTGCTAAAACAGATTCCCTTGAGTGGGTTGCACAGGAAAGCATGAACTAACAACCTGCTGTGAGCACTTTGTATAAAAAGCAAATCTGACATAGAGATTGCCACCAACTTGTATTGCATCCAAACCAGAACAGGCAAAAAATTGTCTCTCTAAGTTTCAGAAAGGGTACATAGTTCATGTAAGATAGATTATTGTGGAGATAGTAAACGTGCTACTTTTATTTTACTAAATACATCACCATTACAAAGGAAAATTTCTTAATGATGGGTGGTGATGAAGGCCCACTCTGGTGCCCAAATACATGCAGTGATGGACTGTGAGGTCACTGACCAAGGAGTTGTAACATCAGCAAGAGATGACTGTGACCTTGCTAATCTTCACTGTATAAATTCGAGTGCCAGCAGAGTTGAGAGTGGACTTGTGCCTGGACTCCAGCTGAGCATACCTGTAAGACTTGGACCACTGAATGAGTTGGTTGGGTTGTGCTGTGGGGCTACTGGCAGCAGTTCTTGGTGCCCATTCCACAGCATCACCCATCACCAGTGTTTCTCTTGCCCTGCCTGGCTCAGGCAGCTGGGGCCACACAGCTTTGGGGAGCAAGGTCTGGGAGGGTTTGCTGCTGTCCATCCCTGAGGCAGCAAGTGACTGTGGATTCTCTCTCTTTTGCAGTTTGTAATACCTTCTGCCCACTGCAGCACCAGTGAGAGGAGCAGCTTCCTGGCCTCAGCTCTCCCCAGTCCACTGCACAAACTGGGGCCATGGATGTGGCATCAGAATCAATCTTCCCCATCTGCAAAGATGGAATGATGTCACCTAGGTAACCCCTTGTATTCACCAGCTTTGTTATAGCTGTGTGTTCTGGTGAGCTAAGAAGAAGCTGAGTTGTGCCATATGTGGGCACAAAATAAAGACTATCCAATATTTGGTGAGGTGAGATGATGTTTGTCTTGAGTACTCTATCCTGCAGCCCACAGAACAGTCAGATAATCAGATAATGGCCTGCAGGATGCACAGGGTCCTGCAGAGCCAGTGCTCATCACTCCTGAGCACAACTTCCCACTCGAGGTCTGGGCTGCCTTTTTCCAAGAACATATATACATTGAGAAAAAAATTCTAGTGTCCTTGCCTATGTCCTCCACAGGCATCTTGAGCTACCATAATAAAACAATTTTTGTTGCAACAGTCATTAGCTCTGAAGTGCAGAAGAGCCTCTTACACAAATGAGAGGGAAACTTTTTAAGGTCATTAGGATCTACAGAAGTTCCAAAATGACCATTTATTTTCTCAGTACCTCAACAAGCTAGTCATAATTTACAAGGACAGAAATGACTTGGAAACAAATAGCAACTACTGACTTAGTGTGAAGCTATTTTATTTTAGCATATTGAATCAAATTAACAACATACTTGAATTTGACCAGCTATTTTTAGTGTAGCATAACATGCCCTATCTTAATCCTAGTAAGAAAACGAACAGTGTTTCTGTGGTTTAGAAAATTAGTTGAGTGTTGGAGATAAGAGGATGGTCTAACCATACATGGGATTGACTAAAGTCAGGTCAGAAGATCATTCAGTCCTACATCCTGTTTCCAAAGTAGGCAATGATGGATGCCTCAGTGAGAAAGCAAAAATGGTGTAAGCAGGTATGATTCATTAACACACTTTAGACTTTGTATACTTTGGACTTTCAGAGCTCAGTATGATTTGCAGTATATATTTAATAACCCTAAATTCATCCATTCTCTTCCTGACACCATGTAAACTATTAAATCAAACTAACTGATAGAATATTTTAAAAATATGCTTATACTTCTACACATACAAAGAAGCAAGCAAACGAGAAAAATATATAACTGTATATCATCTTCATATAATCCTGTGATTATTCAATGTTGTATTTATGAACTGAAAATCACTTTCAACAATACATAAGATAAGCTGTAATAGCATTTGATGTAGAATCCAGAGGATCTTTAGTTTACCATACACTTATAATCTGCCCCAGTAGGTTTATGTTTTATACAATATTCTTTTTAGTCTGGTGCTTGCATTATGTAAATGCCAAAGAGACTATCCCATAATCTGAAATTAGCACTGAGTGATACTTAGAAGTAGCAAACAAAGCCTAAGTTTTCCTTTCTCTCAGCACTTTCAGAGATTTATATTATATCTTAGAAAAAATGTACATATCTAGTATATAGCATTAAATTATTACAATAGACAGTATTACTTAAGAGATGATTGCAGGCAGAGCCCATCCAGAGCTAATGCTGCAAGGAGCTGGCACTAATCAGAAACAAGGTAAGAGCTACTGCCTGCTGTACATGTTTGGAGTGTTAGGGATTTAATGATGCCATATATAACATGAGGAAATATTTGTTAATAAATGCGTTAGTGAACAACTTCTGCTAAGGCCTTAACAATTCTAGTCACAGATGAACTGAAAACCTCTGATCTAAGTACAAACACTTGTTTCTTTTTTGTTTATAAAAATTTAGACCTGAATGTCTCACAGTTGTCATGGACATTTGGTTTGATTAATGTATCCTCCTTTGGGACAGCATATTACAGTGCAAATACATCACAGTCTTCAGCAACACAAGGAACTCTTCACATAGACAAAATCTACTGAAGCATCTTATTGACTTCATGAGGTTGCAGAAATTAACTCTTACTGCCCATGCTGTTGTATGCAGTATACTATCAGCTAGAAAATCTTTCTATGTACTTATACGTTTGTACAAATGATATTTTTGATTCGGTTTGATATCAAATCAACAGAAGTCTGGTATTGTTATACCATGCTGGCTCAAACTTTTCCACGTGATTTTACAAATCACAGTAAGGATTCATCTGCTTTGTACTGAAGACTTTGCACAAGATCTCAAAGCAAGTAAAATTAACTCTTCAGAATAAAAACAAAGAAACAGACAAAATCTCTGGATAAAAATATTGCATGAGTAAGTTGACTAGAAATCCCTGTTGTAGCCAAAAGTATGTGAATGTACATTAAGAAACAGAACTCCATCTAGCACCTGCTAGTCATCATTCACAGGCCCTATCAAATGGAGATGTACTGTGAGAAATAAAGTAAATGTATCAGTTGAAATGTTCTTCAACTCTTTAAAGAATTGTTTTGAGGATGGAAAGGGTAGAAAAATTGATAGGCTGCTCTATATTTGTTCTCATTTCAGCTCGCTAGTCCATAACTCAGTTAAATGCAGGAAATGTTGGCACGTTCTTTTCTTGCACCAATCTTTGAAGAACTGCCGAATCTCCCAAAATCACCTTCCAAAGGTGACCTCCCTGCATCCCCTGACCCTCCTCATTGTTCTTTAGCACTCCAGCCAACCGTGCTTTATATATAGGAAACTAAGTCTTCGCTAGAAAGCTTAGAGTTCAAATGCAAAATACTGTCACACTATAAGGTAAAATGGAGACAGGTAAGGTTCTACTCAGCAGATATGAAGGATACTCACACTGCATAGCTGTGAGCAGCTCAGGCAGGGGAACAGACTTTTTCAGAAGGGATTTGGAGCACAGAAGTGAAGCAGAAAACAGATACACGTGAAATTCCTGATGGCCCATGAGCCTGAAATCTTCCTCTGTAAAAATATCATATGCTGCTACTACTGTTTTCTGTGCTTGCTTTACTTTTCATCTGCAGTGTTTTAACACACCATACCTCCCTATGTGTTAGGGTGTGATTCTTCTGCTGTCACTTGTCTGCTTCTTTGAGGCATACTAAATTTTCTTGATTAAATAAGTGCTTCCCTACAGTTCATCCTGTTCCTACCCCAAATCTCCTTTTCTGTGCTTATTAAGGCAGAACTTATCAATATCGCCTTTTGTTTTCTGTCTCAGTCCGCATCACACTCACCTCTAGTGGAGGAAAAAGGGACAGTCATAGAAGCTAAAGGGCATTTTCGTCACTTAGCTTCACATTCCTCCTCTGGTCCATTCAAGCTGTCTGTTTCAGGCAAATTTTGAAGTGATTCACATGTGCAAAATCCATTCAGGATGAGATTATAGCACTATCTGATCTTTTTCGTAGTGTTATCCCTTGATCTCAGCCTTGCATTGTCTATGAGTTTGGAGCTGTGTAATTTTGCTGCTGACATTTTGGTACAATTTTCAGAGATTTTTAGGATCTATGTGTTCATTGTCTGTACACAAAGGGAGAACGATGGCCTCATAATTGGTAGAATGTCAAAATGGCAAGCAATTTGTGACATTGTCAGGGTTTTTTTGTCAGAATGACATATATCAGGTGAATGGTTGTCTGTAAACCACACGCTCAGAAAATGGATGATGAGGCACTTGTAAGCAGAGTGGATTTGAAATTTTTATAAATAAGAAAAATACAAGATTTTGTTGGGTTGGACATTATTTTCAAAGGCTTATTTCTACTGAAAAGAAATTAAATCTCTCCTGTGCAACTTTTCATTCATAGTAAGGTTATTATAGGTTACTGAAAATACTAGGAATCTGCAGAAGACAGTATTGGTTTAATACATGTAGTGTGGAGTAAACAGGGATTTTAAAAAATGCTATAAAGTCATTATGTGAGATTTTGTGGGGAACTAATCTTATGTATGTATATAGAAAAGAAATCTTAAATGTAAGTTTATCATTTATGGTAATAAAGAAATAAGAATATATATGTCATACTATGTAGAATAAAGTTAAAACAAATTCAGTTTCAAACTTTTGGCTCACTATTTTGCCATATATTATCTGAAACCTGTTAAGATTTGAGTGCTACAAGCTATATGAAAAGAACATGAATTCACCAGAGACACTGCAAAGAGAGTTTGGCCCTGCATTGCGGATCTACAATATCTGCCCCTCCTAAACTCTCCCTGAAACCCTCACAGCTCATCGAGTTCATTGAATTCATATTCTTTTCCTACTAAAAGCAGAAAATAGTTGTGTTAAATGTACGCCACCCATTAGAAAATCTTACCTTTATTCACTGTGAACTCAAAAAGCAAAAGAGATTATTATGGATGTGTATCAATATTTCATGTTATTGGACTGTTCAAGGTTTAAAGTATTTACAAAAACATTACATTTAGCTTTTTCATTTACCAACCTCAGTTTATAATACTTTTATTTTTTTAAAGATAACGTGCAAGTGTACTACATTTGAATTCCAGTGTACACAAGCAATAAGGTGTAAGAAAAAAACCTGTAGGTTCATAACTGTTCAAAGCAACCAGGGTGTTCAAAATGTATGGGCTTGCTGAAGCCTGTCCTGTTAGCTTTAACCAGTCATTATTTTTTAGTAGCAATTACTCAACATGTCATTCTATACTGAGTGAATTCCAATCAATTACAAGTGATTACTCATCACTCTGCATCAATCAGAAAGGATAATTCCTGATTCGATGAGATGCAATGGGTAATGCCAATTACAGTTTGTTGATGTTCTTTAATTGCATATTCTTTACAAACACTGGAGCACTTGAATTGTACCACAATGACTAATCTAGCTAACATTTCACAGGTTATGTATAAAGTCATGATGAAAAATGATGAAATATAGTCTGTACTGTGTACAAAGGTCTATTAGTAATAATACCAGTACATAGTAAGACAGACTGCATTGTGACATATGAAAGGATATTTTGTTGTTGTTGTTGTTTTGTTTTTCTTTAAATTTAAGCTGTATGTCAGGTTTTCTGTTTCCTCTTTTTGGTATCATCTTGTCATATATGCATGTACAAGCATTAAGTTTGTACAAACCTACCCTATAGATGAGGGCTGCTTTGGTGCACCTCAGCTCTACTTCTACTACTTTTAATGATGTGGTGTTCATCAGATTGTCCATTGTCAAACAGAAAGTATGTATGTTCAAGCTAGCCCTATCTTACAGGAGCAGCTCAAGTATTACTGCAAATTCTGACAACATAAGCCCTCACTGAAGGAGGTGATACTTACTACAGCCACTCTGCAAGAGTCTGAAGGTTGCTTGAGGTAAGCAGAGGATACTTATCAGGTCACAGGCCAGTACTCCAGTGTAACATATGAATAGATATTTTTTCTACATATGTTTTCCTCTCTGAACTGCATATACATAGGCTACCCTGAAAGTAATGCCTCCTATATATTTCCATGGAAACTACAACAGATACAAAGAGCACAATAACACTATTTGATAGAACAAATTCTCAGCTACAAAACACTATTTTACAACATAGGCAGCACCGTTAGTTATTCATTTTTACCAGTGGTGAATAAGAGTCTGCATGCTGTGCTTGCGAAAATTTGCACCAGTGGATGTGACACACTGTTTCACAGCTTCTATGGTGACATAATTACTAGGAAAATGTTGCCCACTCCGTCCATCTTTCATCAACCTGAACAAACGGAAGTCAGAAGGCACCAAATCCAGACTATACAACGGGTAAGGTAGGACAGTCCAGCCAAGACTGGCAGTGTGCTCCACGGTCTTCAAACCGATATGAGGCCTGGTACTATCATGTTATGAGAAAAAGTTTGTCTTCTTCTCTGGTCTGACACTGGAAGTTTGAGCTTTCAGCTTAAGCAATGTCATGATGTAGTGGTCAGAGTTCATGGTATGTTCGGGTTCTGGGAAATCAGGAAGGCTCACACCTTTCCTATCCCAAAAAACAGTGCACATCATTTCACACAATGAGGGCTGCGCTTGAACTTTTTTTCAATGGGGAATTCATGTCACCACTCCATGGACAGCCATTTTGATGACACCATGTCTTATCACCAGTAATGATACGATCCAGGAAACTGTCACATTCAACCTCATTTTGGTTCAATAGGTCCTGACAAACTTGCATACGTTGTTCTTTCTGTTCCTGTGTGAGCATTTATGGGGCTCACTTGTTGCAAACTGCAATATTCCAACTTTGCAACCAGTGTTTCCAATGCACTGAAGCTGATATTCAGCTATGTACACAGTTCCATGGTTGAAATCTGCCAGTTTGGATGGACTAGCTGATTGAGACACTCTTCATTTCATGGTGTGACAGCTGTGCATGGTCATCTGGAACATGGCTTATCATTTTCATCACTGTCTCCACTGCTGAAACGTACCACATAACTGTGCTTACATCCACTATTTGGTCTCCATAAATGTTCAGAATGTGTTGAAAAATGTGCCAATTTTCCTACATGGAAGAATTCAATTATATACCATTGCTTTATATGCACTTCCATGTCAGACACCATTTTGTCAGAATACCCTTCTTCTGTCACCTATTCCAAGAAAACAAAATGGAATTTGTTTTCTTCAAAATATTGTTGGGAAGGTTCAACCTCTACTTTCATACCACCAATATCCATCTCTGACATCATGGGCCAACAAAACAAAATAGAAGGCATTACTTTCAGACCAGACCTCATGTTTTGAGAATAAGGACTAACAGCTTTAATTTAGAGAATTGATCTTGTTCTAAGGAGCTTTCTTTGCCTGAATGAAAGAGAATGACAGACATCACACCCTGTTGTGGATTTACTCGTTTAATAGGACTAGTGAGAAACAGAATCTTGATCTACGTGCATGGTCATAGAGAAAAGTTATTATGTGCGCTCATCCAGAGAGAAGGGAAGATACTCTGTGCACTTGAATAACAATCATAGCAGTGTAAATTAAAGTACCAGTTTACTTCTAATTTTAACTGAAGAGTAGAAGCAATGCACAGAACCCAGTGAGATCTTCTTTAGTGCTTATTCAAAGAATACCCTTGTATTGGCATTGCATAACCAAACTGTAGGACTACTATAAAGTAATGTTCAAATTAATATAACTTCCTTCTCCTGGCAAAATCTATTCAGAAGTCATTCTTTTTAGTTGGACAATTTTGAGCTGTTTTTTTTTTTTTTTTTCTATTTGAGAACAAATAGTCACTATGTAGAAAAAAGTCAAATCAAGTAGATTTTAAAATGAGGGAAAAGGAGAGGCATACAGAAAAGCATGTCAAATTCCGGCATAAAATCTGTGCCTTTATATAGATCAAACATTCTGTAAAGAGACATTGAATTATGAAATGAAATGGGAGATAAGGATGATCAGCAGATGTAAAGTCTTAAGTCCAGGGTGTTCCTAGAAAAACAAAACTGAGAGCTTCTTGCCAGTGTAGTTGGTAGTTTTTATTTGTGTCATTCTAGGACAGAGGTACACCATCATTAGCTCTTGCAGATGACTGAAACACAAATCACATAACCTAATGATGTGCTATGAACATGATGCAAAGGTTAATGCAAGCAAAGAGAAAACCTTTTCAGATGATTCTGTTTTCCAAAAGCAAGTTCTTGCCAAATAATAAGAGACAATTCTAGCATTCACATTGATGTTCTTATTCATGCTTTTGTTGTGGAGGGATCCAGTGATCCTTCACTACTGACAAGAAAGTTTGAGACAGGCTGAACCAAGCACGTGAACAGAAAACATTCCCAGCTTCCTGGAGATCCTCAGTATGTAAGTCTCTAATGACCAGTATCCTCTGTTACACACAAAAAAACCCAGGAAATCAAAATATAAAAATCTCTAAAACAAGTAGCTCCTAACAGACTTGTACAATTGAACCTAATCAGCCTTAAAGTCCTAGAATAATGCAGGAAGAACACCACTGCAGTACCACTGCAATTCCTGTCCTGTCTACAAAATTAAATTTTCTTAGAAAGAAAATCCAGACACACAGTGATATTTCTCCTACGCAGTCAAGAAGAAAGCCAAGAACAAACCATGATTTTAAAACTAGGGAGTACGCCTGCGTTCCCACTCCAGACAACTTTGATATCCTTTGCTAACCTAACAAGAGCTCTGGAAAAGGCTCTACAACCCACTGTGTTCTGCATCCCCATGCCTTGTAAAATGTTTAGTACTGTTGACTGTAGAGTCAAATCAGGCCTCTTCATAAGTATATTTTTTGGATCTGCCACTTTTGGCATCTATGAATGTTAATTTCTTTCTGCCAGAAATCATCCATTCAACAGATTAAAATCTCTGTATGGGAAGAGAGTCAGACTTCAGCAAGGAAAAGTTTCTGAGCTCCAGTGTGGAACCTGTGCTGAAAGCAGAAGGATCAAGCACAGAAGAGTAGCCAACAGTCTGTTGTACCGTTGCTAACATTCAGTGCCTGAGCACTCTTAACAGAAAGTCTTGTCATTCTCTCAGTCTATTGCTCTTTTCACTGGTGAATTATACAACATTAAAGAGAAAAAATGAGTGAAAGATTTTTTTGTGCCTATGGACAATCTGCCTCAAGTGTTTCACCTGGTTCAGGCAGGTCTTGTCCTGTATGGCTCAAAGGGTATAGTTTGGTGTGTCTTACTCTCCTTTACATTCATCTAGCATTTTAAATAGTATTTTTATGTTTGTTTTCTTTTCCAAATTTTAAGTTTCATGTTAGATCCTTGACCAAGAGACATTTATGAAAGATAGTATTACAATCTTTTAAGTACCAACATGCATTCTATTTGGCCATAGAGTATTTCTGTACACCGCTGAATATGGCTTTTGCAGATTTCTAAGAAGTACAATTAGGAAAAAAGCACCAAGTCCCAGTCCAGCACAACTCTTATCACAACTGAATCACTCACTTTTTTGGCATTAAGGGAATGGAGAGTCCCCAGCCAGAAGTGAAAGTTATTGTTATGTGATGGATTAGAAAAATCTAGCAACTGCTTGGTTCATCTCCATATTACTAAGAAGCTAAAACAGCAGGGCACAAAAGTTTTTCTCATTTGCCAGTAGTCAAACTGTGGCCAGTAGCCAAACTGTATTCCCTGCTTGTCTGATGGAATCCCTGCAGCCACATTTCAGGCTCAAAATGTTCTGTTTTGGAAATGCTTATTTGTGCCTTAAATGTGCAAAATGAAGCATTCTAAAACTAAAGAGATGATATATAAGACTTGAAGATGATCACAATGACTGGTGCCTTGTCCAGGAGTGCTGGCAATTTAAAAGAGTTATTGGAAACATTAGTTATTAGACAAGAAGACAGCATAGCAGACGGAGTGGCTCCAAATCCTGTTTCATAATGGAAAATTTTGTACAGCCAATTCCAACTGTGAAAAGGGTAAAATAAAAAGTCAGACTAGGCTTAAAAGCATGCTAAAACCAACCTGCTTACTTTGAGTTTTGCATTTCAGACATGAAACACCGACCTGTGGACTATAATAACAACCAGAGGGTAAAAAATCACCATGTTCCTTTGAAAATACTCTGAAAATAGCTCACACTTTCTATGTGTATTTAATCTAGGGTGAAACTCCTTCATGTTTGTTTAAAAACATGAGTATCACTTTCTCTAGGAAAAAAAGGGAGAAAGTTTAAAATAGATTTTCTCCAGCAGAAAATGTCTCATATTTAGAGGTCAAAGTAGGATTTCTGACTATTATGCCTGTCACTGATGTAAAAAAAAACTAAATCAAAATCATTAACATAAAAAGTAATTTTTTCAATTTAAAGGCAATATGATTTTCTACAGATCTCCCAGCTGTATATTAAATGTATCATGTGGCCTGAACAGCCTCATATGCTAGAGGATGTAGAAAATGGTTCAAGCATCTTGATCATTTTGCATTTTGAGTACATGCAGCATATAATTAAACAAGTGCCTATGTCAGCAGGGAAATCTCCATTGAAGTGAAAATTTGATCACATAGTTAATTTTGCAACTGTTTTCATGAATAGAAATGCTTCTGGTTATGCAAGACTCACAGCTACTTCTATTCAAGTCACTGGCACCACTGGAATCATTAAGACTTCAGCAGAAACAGAATCGAAGTCATTATTTGAGCCACCAGCAAATCTTGATATGCTAGAGACTTTTTCCTTTCTATAAAATGAAATTTTTGGAAGGGAGAGAGTGAGTCATTTGGACACATAGATTGGACAAAGTCTTTTATAATACAAGGAGCTGTCCTAATAGGATTTCATGACCTTGCTGACCCACAGAAATATAGCAGAGAGTATATTTATTTGTTCAAAAAGAACATTGATTTTAAGAAGAGAGTACACTATTTTACCAAACTTTCACATCAGATATGTTCATTACTTTATAAGGATCAGTTGGTGTGAGATTGTAATCCAAATGGTGAATATTGACTCAAGTAGGAAACAACAACACTTCTAAATGGCTAAGCTATTTAGTTTTTGATTGGGCATGAATGGTTCGAAAAAGCAGACCAGTAGTGCTACCCCCATCATCTCATTTTAGGCAAGTGAGCTAAATTTAGCAAATAAGCTGGATACAAGTCTCTCCATGTCTGTCAAAATACGATGGCAATTAAACTGGCATCTATTCTATACCTCATTTTTTTAAAAGGAATATATTTCTCAGGGCTTTGACAGTTAAAAACTATTTAGATTATTTATGACATTTCCAATGAGTTAGTAACATTTTTTTTATTGCACTGCATTTTGCATAATATAATTTGTCACTACTTCTTTATTAAGCTTGTTTTATATTCATAGTTGTCCCACAACACTATATTTTCCTCTTTGTCAGTTCAGAACTTCATTATGAAGGATGAGGTTTTATCGTTTCCTAGTGATGCAAATGTCTACAGTGAATAAGTGTCATTATGCAGGAACGGGAATTTAGTTTTCCTCCATTAAGCAGCCAGGCTAATGACTCAACAAGTTTATAGACCACCACAAAATTTGATAGCTTGGTGTGAGTTAAACAAATGATGGTTACATATTTATGTGAAAATGAAAGTGGCTTTTTGGAGCTGGATGATACCCTTCTCCCATTTAAACCATAGGCTTCCATTTTGTAAACAAGGGAAATATTTATTCCATAACATGAGCATGCTTTCTCTTGTCCTCCTTCTAATAACATGAGACATGATAATACCAGTGTAGGGGAGAAAATATGTATATACATATATGTAAAAAATATGGATATGCATATGCAAGTGGATTGGAACTAGATTATCTTGAAGGTCCCTTCCAACCTAAGCCATTCTATGATTCTGCGTTTTAGCCAAGTTTTTCGCTTTTTTTCCTTAATTTCAGTCTATTTATCTTGAGTTCAAATCCCTGGCTGGCATAAACTGTCATAGCTACCCTAATTTCCTTTGTGTTTGGACAATTGCATCATCTGATAATCCGGTCAGGGTTTTCCCTTTCTACTGTGTTAGCAATTGTTCCCTCCTCTGATACGTTATTTGATTAATCATCATGCTCACACTTAGTCATTGTATTCTGTATTTAATAACTCCTTCAAATCCCGCTTTCTAATACGATATTACTTGCTGTGTCAATCATTCCATCCCATAATTTATTTATTAATCCACGCATCATGTATAGATTAAAATCAGCTTCTGAACTAGATTAAACTTCATAGCGATGGTAGAACAGCTGCCATGATCATAAAAGAGAATTGTACTGAGAGCAAGGAAGTAAGATCCTACTTCTGATAAATCTTGTATTTGATATTTCTGTTTCCAGATAAAAGCAAACAGAATCAATATGATATGGTTTTGTTAAGATTTTTTTTTTTTTGAGGACAAAAACATATCTGCTTGACATCTCAGTATTTGTAAAGGTAAACTGGTTATTTCAGAACAACTGAATACTTTCAGTGGTGTTTCCTACGCATAGTAAGTCCCCAGTACTGAATCATAACACTTGCTGGTACAAAACTGCCACTTCTGCACTATCTGTAAAAACAGTAGTTCTACGATAGATGGTTATTTGTAAGGCAGCATGGGAATATATTCAGGCAGATTTCATGACTGAATTGTCTCTAGCTTGTCACTCGATTTGTCTTCTTTTGCAAGTACTTTTGCTAATTTCTGGACTAGCCTACATTGCAGCAAGCTCTAGTAGATCAAAACAAAGTAAATTAAAACAAAAATTATGCTGTAGAAGATAAGTGCTCACTTTCAAATCGTGGCTTGTACAAGAGTCATGAGCCCAGCAGTTTGCCACTAATAATATGCTGAAGTTTGGCAAAGTGGGATCGCTGTTGTCAGGTGGCCAATCTTTTTTAAAAGTCAAGGATAGATTCATTTTCTGAACAAAACACTCATGCATCATAGAAAACCTGTGATAAACTTTTTATGTGTGTGACAGTTGTGAGCTTGATGTCTCCATTACATATTAGAAGAATTTCAAAAGCAATGTCTATAAATGATAACACTGTAAAATTCAATGCTGTTTGAATGCCTCGACCTTGCTTCACCATAGCCTAATACTTACAAAGGTCCATCTACAGCCATGAGGAGTTACTGTGACAGTATCATAGTAGTACACCTTTTTGAGCACTCTTCATGGTGCCAATACACAAAAGTGTCTCTTTGATTCTTAGAACTTCTTCAGTCCTATGCTATTAGCACTGGAATCCCAAACAGTATTTTAGGGCCTTGAGTAATATGCCTTTAATGTATACCATGTCATTGACAAGTACATTAGAAAGAACTTCAGACCATTGGTTCACTAGACTCTTGTGAACAGTAGATCATGTTCCAGACTGTAGGCTTGGTTTGGTGGCATTTATTTGCTACAGCAGAAATATATATCCTAGGTAGAATACATAATGTTAGTTTTTATAGAAAGAAAAAAGCATGAAGTAGTTCACAGTTGGCTTTCAGTTAGTTCTACATATTAGTAGTCACAAAAATGAGGTTTGTGGCCTCAGGCACTGAATTCAATCACTTCATCTTTCCAAGTAACAACCTTATTTTTACTTCCCTCCAGGCACACACTCACAGGGCAATCATGTTGAATTCTCAATTCAAATATGAATGGTTAGCGAAGCTTTTCTCTCAACAAACTGCATTATAGAAATTTCAGGGAAAATCAGGCAGTTATTGAAAATCACAAAAATCAGATTGGTAACTTGATAACTCTAGGAAATGGAATAACAAAATCAAACAGCTGATCAAGACTAAATCATGACACAGAAGTTACCCTTGATGCCATCATCGAATAGATGGTACAGACCCTGTGTGAATTGATTCAGTGGTCCCAGCTCTGTAGCTAAGGTCCAAATAAAAAAAAAAAGCAAAAGAGATTAGATATTTTTTAATAGGATTTGGCAGACAAATACTGGATATCAGGTTGGATATTAGGAAAAATTTCTTCTTGGAAAGAGTCGTAATGCATTGGAACAGTCTGCCCAGGGAGACAGTAGTGTCACTGGCCCTGGAGGTTTTTGAGAAATGTGTAGATGTGGCACTCAGCAACATGGTTTAGATGGGATGGTGGTGATGGGCCAACAATTGGTGATCTTACAGGTCTCATCCAAGCTTAATGATTCTGTGATTCTATGATTCTACTAGAACTGATGTTCAGGAGAAGGTATCTCCAATTAAGGCTCAAATATTAGTGAAACATTCCCACTTATTGTACCATCCTGGCCTGGCAGTGATTTCAGAACCTTTTTTTAGAGAGTTGGATTTGTTTTTCATAAGAGTAAAGGCCACATATTTTATTCTGTATCACAGAGAGTTATCACATAGCATTGATGCAAAATTGAAAACAAGCAATAATGCCATATTGTGTGTCTAACAGGTAGGTAGGGACATCATGTTCTGAAACCCAAAGCTCTGGCACATACCAACAAAATATCAACAGCAGGTTTTTGGCCTGGGCCAGATTCACATTAACAAGAACGTAATTCTTTTGATTTTGTAGTACATTGTTTAACCATAGTACACTGCAATGTGAGAATAGCTATAAAACAAATCCTTGATATAATAATGTGTCAACAAAATATAATCATAATAACACATTCTGTATGTGTTATCAGTTAATGTCAGGGATTTGTTTGTGTTACAGAGTTATTGTTTCCGTTTTATTGATTGAGAAATCAAGGCCCAGAGAGACTCTGTGATTTTTTTCAGACATGCTGAGCTTCCCCATCTGAGTGAATTGTTGTCAGTCTTGTTCCCATAGGTCAAGTGTTCAGCTCATTAAAATGTTCCACCATCACAATTCAGTGACCTTGTGGGCAATCTTTGCAGAGGCTAATGACTTATTTAACTTTGGCATTGATCTGCCAGGTATGATCTCTTTGAGTTAGAAGATCTATAAATACAGCTTAATCATTCAAAGGGCTTAATTAGCTACTGCATCACTGCAGTTTTATGTTGATATAATGTCATTGTGTCCATATGAGATTACTGAAGGATCACACTGTGATTTAATATTTACTAGCTACTCTTTTAAGTACCTTAGACTCATCAGACTGTTTTGAGAGGTGCTGCTATCTAGTGTCCATGGGCTGCATGAATGTTACCTTGGACTGGTGGCCAGTCAGAATTTCTGTATCTTTGCATGCTGTTCTTAAGACTGCATGCACAACAACATTCATTTAAATAGGTATTAATGTGCAAAAATAAATCGATAAGCAAATCTTGGTATTTGCACACACACAAATATCTGGAAAACTAAAATTCAAAAATGACTTTTGACTTTTAGTCAAAGGTAAATATGTTAGGAAGATTGCTGTTCTTTTCCTTCGCTCTCTCCTGTGTGAATAGCCAGAAAAACATTCTCTCATTTACCTTTGGCAGAACTAAAAATATGTGATTGTGTTCATAATCCTTATACTTCAATTATATTTCATGGTAATATTTGCTACTTAAACATTATGCAAGCTGTTCCCAGTTTAATGACTATTTGCTCCTGTTCACAAAATTTCAAGGTCAGCACAAGGTCAAGTTGCACTTTGCTGAAGAAGCCAGCTATAAATTTGACTAATGTATTTCATCAGGTGATGTTTTTCTGATCGTACTGGTGATTGTTCTGGAGTAGTAGAAGGCTAGCTGGGCACACATGATACAGTGATTACTTCTGAATTCATTGTTTTCACAGAGAAAATACAGATAATGTTGCTCCCATATCCCTCTCTCCTATTGCTATATTTGAACTTAAAGTTGAATTCTTCCTTTAACATAATGAATCTGCATTAACTGATGGCAATTAAATAAAAGTTTCCCTGTGGGAATTTCAGTTGTTTCTGGTAGATTCTAGGGACATTTGCAGTGAATAGCTTCTGTTAGCTGTTTCCTAATTGATAGATTCTTGGTTATTAGCAGTTTCCTAATAGACCAGTTCTTGATTAAAAAGAACCATATCTTTAGTCTCTAGCTGCCTGCTTAATATAGAGTAGTTGAGTAGGGGTTACGTACTTAACAAAATAAGTGCGAATACAGCAAATGCAGGCCTTGGGAATTTGTATGGTGAAAGCTTCAGGCAGTGTGGAAGAAACACTGGTGCTTATTGGCCACAGGGCTCAGTTCCAAATCTTGTCTGGAGAGACCAGTCTCAGAAAACTAGAAACTATGACCCAGACAGTGATTTGGAGGGAGGATGCTCCTGCACAGATCTCATGCAGCAGGCATCTCAAGTATCTTCAGATCTTTATTATGAAACAGAACATATCTGCAAGTGTGATTCTCCCTCGGAGAGGAGAGGATACCAAGGTGAAAAAAAACCATCCCTAAAATGAAGAATGGGTGAGCAGATGAAGATGAATCTGAGGTTAGAAAGAGGAGAGTGTGTGGGTAACAGTTCAGACCCAGGAAGGGACAAACACATTAAGTTGGTCTAACCAAGAACCCATAATAGAACAAGCGCTACAAAAGACAAGGCAAAGGGTGTTAGGGTGGAACTGGGGACTCCTTGCTGAGAGGCACTGAGGCACCCATTTACTGTCCGGATAATATCTCTAGAGAGGTTTGATTGTCAGACACCCAAATTCAGGCCATCAGGAAGGGGCTACTAGGTCTGATAAAGCTGGAGTACTACTATCCACTCCTACTCCTTCAAGCTGGATTACATGAGGCTGAAACAAGGAGACTATAAAGTATTAAAAGAGACTATATGATCCTTGAAAGGATGTGGAAGGGATAAGGAGCGTAGGTAGTGTTCTGTATTTACCTAGATGGAGACTAGAATCCAGAAAGAAGTAAGAGAACAGATCAGGTGACTGGATGTGTGGCTGCTGCCATGTTCAGAGTTTTTGTTTCAGTGATCTAGGATGCACTTTGAGAGACGTTCAGAAGGCCAACAGCATCCTCATCTGCATCAAAAGAGGGGTGGCCAGCAGACTGAAAGAGGTGATTGTTTCCCTCTACTCTCCCCTTGTGAGGCTCCATCTGGAGTACTACATCCAGGTCTGGGACTCCCAGCACAAGAAAGATGCGAAGCTGTTGCATGAGGTCCAGAGGAGGGCCATGAAGATGATCAAAGGGCTGGAGCATCTCTCCTTTGAAGACAGGCTGAGGGAGCTGGACTTGTTCTGTCTGGATACTAGAAAGCTCCAAGGAGCTTTCATTGCAGCCTTCAAGTACTTAAAGGGAGCTTATAAACAGAAGGGGGACAAACTTTTTACGTGGCCTGATAATGATAGGACAAGGAGGAATGGTTTTAAACTAAATGAGGGAAGATTTAGATTAGATGTTAAGAGGAAATTTTTCGCTCAGAAGGTGGTGAGGCACTGGCACGGGCTGCCCACAGAAGCTGTGAATGACCCGTCCCTGGAGGTGTTCAAGGTCAGGCTGGGTGGGGCCCTGGGCAATATGATCTAGTGGATGGCAGCTCTGTCCACAGCAGGGGGGTTGTAACTGGGTCGGTGTTAAGGTCCCTTCCAACCGAAGCTATTCTTTGATTCTATGATTCTACAAACTCTATCTCTGCATCCAGACAAGCTCTTTCACATCCTGCTCTTTTTCTTTTGTCTGAAATGTCACAGAAATATAATTCTGGATCACAGAATTATAGAATGATCTAGAGTGGAAAAGAATTCATGAAGTTCAACTACTGACTTAGCATACGAAGTCTCATCACTAAACTATGTCCCTTTGTGTCACTTCCACACATCTCTTACATATATGTAGGAATGGGGTATTTAAGAAGAAACTCTTTCTGATACCTAATCTAAACCTCCCATGGTGCAATCTGAAACCATTTCCTTGTGTTCTTTCACTTGTCACCTGGGAAAAGATACTGAAACCCACCCTTCAGATAGCTGTAGAGACATATGAGACCACCTCTCAGCCTCCTCTCCTTCAGATTAAACAACTCCACTTCCCTCAGTTATTCATAAAAAGACTTTTTTCTAATCCCTTCACCAGCTTCATTGTCCTTCTCTGCACCCTCTCCAGCAACTTCATATGCTTCTTGTAGTGAGGAGCCCGAAACTGAACACAGTATTCAAGATGTGTTCTCACCTGTGCCATGTACAAGGGGCTAATCACTTCCCTAGTCCTGTTGGTCCCACTATTTCTAATACACGACAGAATGTCATTGGCTTTCTTAGCCACCTATGCGCATTCAAGTTTAGTCAGCTGTTGACCAGCAGCCCAGACTAGGCAGCAAGCTGGCGGGGTTCATCACCAGGGCTTTAAACTAGATTTGATGGGGGAAGGAGCTACATTGCTGAGGATCGGAAAAGAGTCAGGAAATGCTGTTGCTCTAGGAAGCAAGGGAAAACCTCAGATTTGTCTCAAAGGCTTTTGGGAGGGCTCCTTCAAGAAGGTACTGTGGCTGAAAGCCCAGCTTTTATACCAGTGTACCAATGTACCAATTTATACCAATGCACACAGCATGGAAAATAAGCAAGAGGAATAGCAAACTGTGGTGCAGTTGGAAAACTACAATATTATTGCTATCATGGAACATGGTGGAATGATTCACATAACTGGAATACCACAATTGGGGGCTATAAAATTTTTAGAAGGGATAGGCAAGGTAGGAGGCGGGGGGGAGTTGCACTCTATGTTAAGAAGTGGACAGACTCTGAAGAGCTGCCTCTGAGAAACTGTCATGAACAGGTTGAGAGTTTGTGGGTTAAAATTAGGGACCAGACCAGTAAAGGACAGCTGGTGACCAGAGTCTTCTACAGGCTACCTGATCAAGGGGAGCCTGCTGATGGGGCCTTCTTGCTTCGGCTGCAAGAGGCATCATGTTCACAGGCTCTTATCCTGATGGGGGATTTCAATCACCCAGATATCTGCTCGAAAAACAACACAGTGAGCTGCAAGCAATCCAGGAAATGCCCAGAATTCATTGATGGCAACTTCCTGATTCAGATATTGGACAGATTAATCAGAGGTGAAGCGTTGCTGGACCTGGTGCTCACCAGTGTGGAAGAGGTCATTAAGGAGGTTGAGATTGGAGGAGGCCTGGGCTGCAGTGAGCATGGCCACTCAAGTTCGCAATCTCTAGGAACATGGGCCTGGCAAAGAGTGGAGTCAGAACCCTGAACTTCAGGTTTTTTAAGGAATTGTTGGATGAGATCCCCTGGGAAACTATCCATAGGGATAAAGGAACAGAACAAAGCTGGCAGAACTTTAAAGATTCCTTTTTTGAAAGCACAAAAGCTCTCCATTCCCCAGAATAAGAGATCAAGTAGATGAGGCAGGAAACCTGCATGGCTGAGCAAGAGCCTGCTGGTCAGACTGAAGGAAAAAAGGGAAAAGTATAATGGGGCCAGATGACATACATCCCAGTGTTCTGAAGGAACTGGCTGATGTGGCTGTCAAACTGCTCTCCATCGTATTTGAAAAATTGTGGCTGTCAGTCAAAGTCCTCAGTGACTGGAAAAAGGGAAACATCACTCCCATATTCAAGAAAGGGAGAAAGGAAGGCCCAGGGAACTACACGCCAGTGAGCCTCACCTCTGTGCCTGAGAAGATCATGGAGTGGATCCTCCTGGAAGAGATATTAAGGCACATGTGAGATGAGAAGGTGATCACCTTAGACAACCAGCACCAAGGGTAGATTGTGCCTGACTAATGAGGTGGCCTTCTATGATGGAGTGATGGCATCTGTGGACAAAGGAATGGTGACCAATGTAGTCTACCTGGACTTGTGCAAGGCCTTTGACATGGTCCCATACCACGTCTTTATCTCTAAGTTGGAGAGACATGGATTTGAAGGCTGGAATACTAGGTGTACAAAGAATTGTTTGAGTGGTCATAGCCAGAGAGTTGTTGTGAATAGCTCTATGTCCAGGTGGACTCCAGTCACGAGAGGAGTCACCCAGGGGTCTCTCTTGGGACCACTGCTCTTCAACATTTTTATCAGTGACATAGACAGTGGGATGGAGTGTACCCTAAGCAAGTTTGATGATGATACCAAGTTGAGTGGTGCAGATGACACAACAGAAGGGAGGGATGCCTTCCAGAGGGACCTGAGCACAACCAAAATTGGGTTGATGAATTTGATGAGGTTTTAGAAGGCCTAATGCAAGGTGCTGCACTTGAGTCAAGGCAATCCCAGGTATGAGTACAGACTGAGAGAAGAACACATTGAGAGAAGCACTGAGGAGAAGGATTTGGGGGTCCTGATGGATGAAAAGCTGGATGTGAGCCAGTAGTGTGCACTTGCAGCCCAGAAGGCCAACAACTGCTGCACTGGGCTGTTATGAGTAAAGTGCAGGTTTTAGCACTTAGCATTAAGGAATCATAGAATGGCTTGGGTTGGAAAGTACCTTAAAGATGATCTAGTTCCAAACCCTCTACCATGGGCAGGGACACCTTCTTCTAGATCAGGTTGCCCAAAGCCCCATCCATTCTAGACTTGAACACTTATAGGGAGCTGACATCCACAACTCCCCTGGGCAATACATCCCAGTGCCAAAACACACTTAAGAGTGAAGAATTTCATCCTTATACCTACTCTAAATCTACCTTCTTTTAGTTACAAACCTTCTTACCCTGTTCTGTCACTACACACTCTGATAAAAATTCCTCCTCATCTTTCCTGTAGACCCCTTTTAAGTAGTGGAAGACTCCTATAAATTCTCCATAAAGCCTCCCTAAAACCTTCTCTTATCTAGGCTAAACAACCTCAGCTTTCTCAGTCTTCTTAGGAGAGGTGCTCTAGATCTCTGATCATCTTTGTGGCTCTCCTTTGGGCTTTCTCTAACAGATTTACATTTTTCTTCTACTGTGGGCTTCAGTGCTGAACACAGTACTCCAGATGGGGTCTCACGAGAACAGAGAGGGGAGAATCACCTCCTTCAACCAGCTAGCTATGCGTGTTTTGATGCAGCCCAGAATACAGTTGACTTTTTGGGCTGCAATCACAGATTGCTGGCTTATTCTGAACTTTTCATTCACTAGTAACCTCAAGTTTTTTTTTCTGCAGGGCTGCTCTCTACCTAGTCATAACCAAACCTGTACTCATGTTTGGGATTGTCTTGACCCAGGTGCAGTACCTTGTACCTGGCCTTGTCGAACTTCATGAGGTTCACATGGACCCAATTCTCAATACTGTCAAGATTTCTCTGGACAGCATCCTTCCCTCCAGTGTGTTGAGTGCACCACACAGCTTGGTGTCATCTACAGACTTGCTGAGAGTGCACTCAATTCATGTCACAAAGATGTTAAACAGTACTGGTCCCAGTAGTAACCCCTGAGGCACACCACTCATTACTGGTCACCACTTGGATATCGAGCTGTTGACCACAATTCTTTGAATGAGACCATCCAGCCAATTCCTTATCCACAGAGAAGTCCTTAAGTCAAATCCACGTCTCTCCAATTTGGAGACAAGGATGTTATGCAGGAAAGTGTCAAACACTTTGCACAAGTTCAGGTAGATGAAATCTGTTGCACTTCCTTTCACCATAAATGCTGTAAATCCATCAAAAAAGGCTACCAAATCTTTCAGACATAGTTTGCCCTTAATGAAGCCATGTCGGCTGCCAACAATGATCTCTCTGTTCTGTGTGCCTTAGCATAGTTTCCAGTAGGATCTGCTCCACGAAATTGCTATGGTTCTGTAGTTCCTCAGGTCTTCCTTTTTCCTCTTTACAAAAATGGAGGTCATGTTTCTTCTTTCCTCAGTCACCGTGAGCTTCACCAGACTGCCACAGCTTCTCAAATGTAATGGACAGTGTCTTAGCAACTTCATCTGCCAGTTCCCTTAGGACACTCAGATGCATCTCATCAGGTCACATGGACTTATACACATTTAGATTCCTCAGATGATCTTAAACCTAATTGTGTCCTCCAGTGGGCAGTTCTCCCAGTCCATGCCTTTGCCTTCTGTGACTTGAACAGAGAATGTTATGCTTTTGGACTTGACCAACAGATCTAGCCTTTCTGGTTTCCTCTGCAAAACCTTCCAACCCTCAAGCAAGGAGTAGATGTGCCAAATCACATTCAGTTGGTGGCCTTTTGGCTTGTGAGTTTTCCGTCTTTGATGGTTGTTCAGTGGTTCAGGACTGAATTAATAATTTTAGAAAAAACAATTACTTTATATGCATCGCAAAATACTTTAAAACGTTCTGCAGGCATTTTTCAGTGCTATAAGTCATGTATTTTCCCAGCACCAGCAATGTTGACTCAACTGACTATAGTGACAATAACGAGCCAAAATAGTTGATTGAGTTAATAATACACAGACTGAAGTGTTTCTAAGTAGCATTCACAGAACAATCAATGTCGCATTATGACCTGTCTGGTCAATTGCCCATGAATTATGAGGATTTAATATAGGCCTTGATAGGGTAGGCTGTACACACCGGCACAAGTAGCAATGTTGAAATTGGGTTTATGATGATATTCATAGCACACAAAAAGAGTCAAATGTGAGTTGAAGTGCCCCAAATTTTTCATTATATTTTAATATTTTAAATGTTACCTGAAATGCTTCCATCATTTTTCCAAAAGACTTTGTGAGATCTTTACATTTATAGTATGTTTTACATGTTCCAGTTCCATTAAAAAAAAACCAAGAAGACTGAACTTGTTTAAAAGGAAGAAAGGAGTACATAAAGCTTAAAGAAGTGTCATTGCCTTCCAGAAAGACACATACTAGAACCTGCCAGGTATGAGGCCAGATCAGTGATCTTCCAGAAGAGGTGCCGAAATAGCAATATTTGCCTATATACTCATTGCCAGAGCAATATGCAGCAAACATCTATTTAAATAAATTCTAACCCCAGTGTTCACTGAAAAAGCTCTTTGAATTTTTTTCCCTAGTTGCTTGCAATGTACACTCATGATCAAATGGTGTATGGTTGGCCTTGAGTCTGTGAATGCTTGTGAACCACTGGAGTAGGCCTGTGAGGAGGTCCTTTTAGAACTTTTCACTGACAAGGGCTTGCACTGCCTCAAGCAGAAAATCACACGCCTAAGTGCTGGCTTCTGCCATCATAGCTAAGCAAACCCCGAGAGAGGATTTTCTGTTTGTGTTTAAGGAAAAAGATGTTAGACTTTTCAGCTATATCCTATAAAACAGAATAATCTTGATCCACTGGAAAACAAATCAAAACAAAACTTGAGGTTTCAAGATCCAGTAGATTACAGTTAGATATTGTAAATTGAATAAATTCATCTGGAAATCACTACGCATAAGAACAGAAGAAGGTGAAGTATAGCTTATAGGCAGGTTGTAACCTATGCTGGCTCCTCTGAGATTAATAGTGCCTTCATCTCTGAGAAAATATTAATCATCATTAACGGGTTGGATTCCAGGCTTCTGCCATCCTTGCATTTCTGATTATTGAGAACTCATAGAGATAAGATGTATGTGCTATGAATAATCACCCTAACTATTCTTCAACCAAAGTTACAAAAATCTGAAATTACCTATCTGGGTGTCCTGCAGAAGTCCTTTTTATCTGAGACCTGAATTGAATGTTTTCATTTTTGAAATCTTAACCGATAACAGAAATTCTTATATAGTAAAATATAAAAACACGTTGGAAACTTAGATGTATTTTATACAGTGTAGACATATTTATTAACTATTTGCTGAGACTTCAATCTATTTTGGTACTTCTACAGCCTGACAGGTAAAAGTAGAAAAGACCACAAGTTGTATTTCTCCTTGCATCAAGATAAATTTAGCTAAGTAAATAGGTATTTGCACAGAGATTTTGTTTAACCAATTCTATAGCGGATTCATTGGTGAAATTTAGATTAGGCTTCAGAGTAAACTTTCACTCATCTCCATGCAGAGTAATTTCCTCTAGTGCTCTCGGCTACATGTACACGCAGTTAGAAGTATTCAATAACTATTGCATTTCTTATGCATGTAAACATACTATATTTTATAGTGAACAAGAGAAGCTGATGTACAATGACTGCTCACAGTTTCTTTTTTATTACCTGAGAACTGAAAGTCTTTAGTACCTTTTAAAACTAGGTCACTACATTTCTCTGAAGTGTAAAATAAATAAGAATTTACTAGATTCAGTATATGTATTTTAAAGAATTAATGAGAACTTAATAAATGAGTTGCATAAGATTAATTCACATAAAAATGTACTATATATTACTGCACATAGCTATGCTAAAAACACTTTTTTTCAGAGCAAAGCAGTTAGAGCTAGAAGTTAGCCGACGACTAAGCTTGTCTTAGCTCTCTAGTATACATGACACAGTATTTAATTACAAGATCACCCATCATGTTTTGCACAGCGTAGATGATGCTGTCTGACTTTGGAGCTATTCAGCTTTTTTCCATTTTTTTTTCCAATGTATGGCTCTGTTGCAACCCTCAGCAAGCTCCCAGTTGCCTGAGAAAGTCTTCACGACAGTGAAAAGCAATGTCTTTTCCCCAGTCACAGCTTCAGAAAATGAACAGTTGTTTTGGCTGTAGTTTAAGAAAAGCACAGAAGGGGCTGATACCTGTCAGTGAGAATATTAACCAGAATGCATAAAATAAGTTGGCAAAGAAATAAGCAACAATGTTTTATGACTGTATCCAATACTTTAACAACAATTAGGACCATGAGTCCTGGATGCAGTCTATTCTCTATATACATTTTGGCTCTGATCGAGAAAAGTCTGCAGCAAGGATGTGGTTTTCTGACTTTTGAACAGGAAGCCAGATCATGGCTGAGATAATAAAGGGAAGCTCTTGAGTGAGTTAGTAGGCTCGGTTAAAGGACCATGTTTTTTCCTTACCCAAATACAAGCTTTATTTCTAGTAGAGAGAAAGTCTGAACCTTTCAGTCAGTCTTTACTTTTGCCACAGAGCATGAACTCCTCAATGCTTAAATGGGATCTAAAGCTTTAAGCAGACTATAACTTTGAAATCCAAATTGAAACTGCAATTGCTCCTGCACTAAACGAGGAATGAGACCTACTGGGAGAATCTTCTCTTTTTGCCTTCAAGGGTATCACTATACACATGGAATGAAAAATGTGGAGAGCAAAATTTTTGGTAAAGGACCTTACTTTGCAGCTCAGTCGATCAGAAATGTGTTTTCCATGTTCACATTATGGACACCACTGGATGTGAGCACAGTGAGGCAGTGAGTGGTGTGTTTGGAGTGACACTGGGTGACCTTCACTGCTGCAGATTTTTACAAGGGTGGTATGCAGGCTCTTGTTCATCACTGGTGAAAATACATAGCTAAAGGTGGGAGACTATGTTGAAAAATACTGTTTTGTAGCTGAGAATGTGGTCTACCAAATAGTCTAATTGTACTCCTTATACCTGTTCTAATTTCCATGGAAATAAATAGGAGGCATTACTTTCAGAGCTACCTGTGTAGAAAGACCTGTTGCATGAAACGTACATCAACATGTAGGAAAGACAGAAACAAAGATATTTATACTTACCAAATAAAATTTTAAGGAAATTTTGTTCTATGTTACTTTCCTGCAACATAGCCAAACATCAGCTATGTATCAGTGGTATAAAGTAATGAGCAAAACGCTAATAAGAGAACAATAAGAAACGGTACCAGAAATATCCCTTTCCATGAAAATAATTCTATACATCTCCAAAGAGGAATAGAATGTCATAGAATCATAGAATCATAGAATGGCTTGGGTTGAAAAGGACCTCAAAGATCATCGAGTCTCAACCCCCCTGCCAAGTGCAGGGTCGCCAACCACTAGACCAGGCTGCCCAGAGCCACGTCCAGTCTGGCCCTGAATGCCTCCAGGGATGGGGCATCCACAACCTCCCTGGGCAACCTGTTCCAGTGCATCACCACCCTCTGTGTGAAAATCTTCCTCCTAATATCTAACCTAAATCTCCCCTGTCTCAGCTTAAAACCATTCCTCCTTGTCCTATCGCTATCCACCCTCACAAACAATCGATCCCCCTCCTGTTTATATGCTCCCTTCAAGTATTGGAAGGCCTCAGTGAGGTCTCCCCGGAGCCTTCTCTTCTCCAAACTAAACAAGCCCAGTTCCCTCAACCTTTCCTCATAGGAGAGGTGCTCCAGCCCTCTGATCATCTTGGTCGCCCTCCTCTGCACTCGTTCCAAGAGCTCCACGTCCTTCTTGTGCTGGGGGCCCCAGGCCTGGACACAGTACTCCAGATGGGGCCTCACAAGAGCCGAGTAGAGGGGGACCACCACCTCCCTCTCCCTGCTGACCACTCCTCTTTTAATGCAGCCCAGAACATAGTTGGCCCTCCGGGCTGCCAGCGCACACTGCTGGCTCATGTCCAGCTTCTTGTCCACCAGGACCCCCAAGTCCTTCTCCACAGGGCTGCTTTCAAGTACTTCCCCCAGGTTGTATAAATACCTGGGATTGCCCTGGCCCAAGTGCAGCACCCTGCACTTGGCCTTGTTGAACCTCATTAGGTTCTCGTGGGCCCACTTGTCCAGCCTGTCCAGGTCCCTCTGGATGGCTTCCCTTCCTTCCAATGTATCGACTGCACCGCTCAGCTTGGTGTCATCTGCAAACTTGCTGAGGGTGCACTCAATTCCATCGTCTATGTCATTGATAAAGACATTGAAGAGCAACGGTCCCATGTCATGGAGATATATTTATTTATTTACTTTTGACTCACAAAGCAAGAAAGAAAACTGCACATCTAAGATAATTATCACTTTTTTTTTTTTTGAAGAAAATTTAAATTTCCTTCAGAGAAATTATACCAAATGTATTGAATGTATGGTATAGCCTTTAGTCTATATAGAGGCTGGAAAAGGTGAGCAGCATGGAGGTTGGAAGATGATATTTCTCTTTGAGAAAAGCTTTGAAAATAACTGAGTGTGAATAGAATGCTATTTTTTGCAGATATGTTTTTATGAATCTGTAGATATTCTTGGAGGAGTTCAACATTTTAAGTATATGTTACCTACCTCTTCCTCAATTCCTGATTGAATGTTAATAATATGCTCCTGGCAAAGTATCACAAGTGACAAAAAGACCACATGGGACCCAGTTGTGCTACAGATGGTACAAGAAGGAGTGAGGAGAGCTACACCAACTTCTACCCTGTCCACAATAGTATGTGTGTGCCATGCCTGACAGTGCCTGTGAAGACATGCACTCTTCTGCAGACCTGCCTCCTGTCTCCATACTAAATTCATGTATATATTTAAAGAACTTTTAATATACAACTTTATTAATATCTGTTCAGAATGTTTACTACCTTCTAATTGTGTTTGCTCAAATCAGAATTTCTCTGCTCATAGCAAAACATGACATTTTTCTGTTATCCAGTAATAGCAGAGATTGGGAAGAACTTGAATAGACAAGCTGTTCTGATCTATTTGAATATGAGTATCCGATCTAAGGTGATTATTTTTATCATGACAATGTCATCTTGACATGAAGGAATGTACAGGCCATTTATTTCAAAATATAAAGCAAGAAGATTGTGTTTCTTTTGTGTTTTGGAAAAAAAAAAAAGAGAAGTGGAGATGAGAAAAGTAATCAGACAATCACTAAGAGATATAAATAATTGGAATAACATGACAAAAATTTAGGCCAGCACTGCTGAGTCTTATTGGCAAGCAGTCAGTAGGCCACTTGGCTTTTTAAGTGGCAAGGGCTATGTATCATGGGAACAGTGATTTGCAAGTACTACATATGGAGCATGCCTGATGTCTCTCAACCCCAGATTCAGGGTGCACATACAGCTGCAGTTTTTGTACTCACTGCACATGCAAGAGGTATTCAAGGGATCCACAGATGGAAGAAGGCTCAGTTCAGATGAAGTGTCCCAATAGACTTGAATCAAGTCTAGAGGCCAAAATATAACCTCATTCTGGTCTATATCTCTAAGCACTTTAACTTTCCATGTTGTACGAAGTTCCTATATATTGTATTTTCAGTGTTTTATATGCATAGAATACCTTTGTCCTTATCCTTGTCTACATTCTGGTTTCCCTCTAACAAAAAATACCCAACGTAATCTATTTCCCATGCCAGACTTCCCTCTTTTCTTTCTGACATCTTCTGTAGATTTTACAGGATCTGGCCATATTTGTATATATTTTTCATCTGGCTCAAAACTTCAGTATCTCAGATCCTAAGTTCACCTCATTACCAAAGTCAGTCATACTGCTTTTCAGCAAGAGAGAACTCTGACTGATACGCTTTTGTGCTCTACTATCATGAACAGTGAGAGTTTTTTTGGGAAAGAAATATTCAGGCCCTGTGTTTGATCTTTGATTTAACCATTGATAGTAGCCTCGACCAAAATGTTTTGATAGACAGTATTTGAAGGATGCACTCTATCCTGAGACAATTTGCAAGTATAAGAGCTTTTGATGGTCTTGAATTTGCTGAATGATTGTTCAGATGATGCAGCTGCATCTGTCAATCTACAAAATATATATATATATTTTTTTTTTTTGCTGAAAAATCTCACACAGCCTGAAGAACAAACCTTGTTAAAAACTTCCAAAGAGCAAAGAAAATGCCCTCCAAAACTATGTTTGTTTGTCTTCACATGAAGAATTTCTTCAGTAAGCTCAAATATATACGTATTGTATCGGAGACATAAAATTCCTTAAAATTCAAGCATGAGACTTGTATAGATACTGTTGATAATCCCAAAACATTTCCAGAAAATGTTTCTAGAAAGTTTCTGCTAATCCAAGAAGCACTGAAATGAGTTAATTCTGTGATTTCTCATTCACCAATGGTATTAACTTCAAATTTACTTCCTCTTTTGTTTACTTTCCCTTTATCTGTAATTTCTTTGGGTAAGCAATTTGGCAGTTTTCCATGATAATTGGAGAAAATGTAAAAGAAACGTTTCTGGTACTACCAATGCATCTCTCTTTGTTCAGAATAACTCCCAAAAATTGTTGCATATGATTTCCAGCTCATAGAAGCTCATTCCATAGCTCCAGAGGTTTGCAGACTTTCCTCTTCTACATCACCAGTTGTTCTTGAATTATTCAGTTCCTTCAGTTAATGGCTACCCATTTTCTGTACATGCAAGAGTACATGTTACAGTTTCATTTACTTCATGCCATATCTTTGTCATTTGTAAATTTAGATTTTTCTAAACACTTTTGTAAATTTATATTGTTGGCTGGAAAACAAGCTATGATGGATCAGTCACCACTATCACAATCTGTCCATCTTGAACCAGAGAGCCCTTGAAGGGAATTTCTAGCCTGATGCTGTAGGGTATCTCAGCTTTATGGAATGCAATGAAGCAAACTGTAAATAGTTTTCACTATGCCAGCACAAGCAACAGCTTTGTTACTGCTTTCTGCGGAATCTGCTTCACAAATATTTGGTGCACAATGGCTGTTCAGGAATAGAAGGCACTATTTATTTTCTTGCTTCAGCACACTAGTTTCCCTCAAACTTATATACCCTCTTAGCTGTATGAATCACATGTGCCTTAATCATATTATTCCATTTTACAGCTTCAGTATTACAATAATTCCAAAATCATCATTCAAAACTCTTGTTTTTTCATTCTAACTTTTATAGTTCAGAGAATGTTCCTGAGCGGCATATCTTTTCTAGATACAAAAAGATACATCACCTTTAAAAGCAACAAGATTTATTTCTGATTTGCTTTCATACGAACATGGTACACCATATTTCTGCTGAATTCCGTCTTGGCACGCTTCCTCTTTGGGAGCTGGCACTGATGACTCAACCTCACAGTCACTTCTTGGCTTTATAGATAGGTATCTTAACCGCCTTCAAGGAAACTGTGTGAACATTTGCATATCTGCTTTTGAATTGTCCTCCACCATTGCATGTGGTGTGTCTCTATCACAATGACTCTCAAAAATCAGATGAGTTGTGTTTCTGAAGATGGCTTTCTTCCAGATGCTTTCATTAGCCTAAGAACTGATAGGAAGTTCATAGTTAAAATTACTATAGTTATAAGAGGGTCATAAACCTCAAGGAAGATGATTGTCTTCTTGACATACATTTTGTATAGAGCAAAATGCTGGGTTGTACCGTCTGGCTTCTGCCACAGCAGAAAGACGCAGTAAGTGTGTGCTTCAGGCTGGGGAGGTGATCAGAAGAATATCATTAAGGGGACTGAGAAATGCATGGCCCAAAGTATCGCTGGCAATTTTGGATCTTCAGGTGGAAAATTCTGATGAACTTTAGTTTTAAAATAATGTCCTGTAAAGTGGGTTCATGCTGCAGTTTCTATGTTTTTATCAGTATAAGCACTGTTTTTTTGGAATTATTTTGGATACCTCTGAAGGACCCAATGTAGGCCTTGGTAATGTTGGGCCAAGACTACTGGAGCAGAAGACTGAGGATAATTCTCCCCAGCTGTCACAGTTCTTCTCCACTCAAAGGCTGAGAGAAACAAGCAGATTGGTGAACTCGACGTACAGAAAATCTTTGAGTTAGGTCTGATTTCATAGGTGTAATACATATGTACCCATACGTTAGCAGCTACAAAAAGAAAATATGCAACAAAAGGACAAAATTTTCTGAAATATATTTTCAGAGCTAATAACATTTTTGTGTGTGTGTGTTACTGGCAATCTAAGAGCAAATTTTCTGACTGTAGTCTGTGCGGTTTCTCTACAACTCTTAGGAAATTTCTTGCACCACTAATTTTGAAAATCAGTCTGTAGTGTAGTTATGCTCTCATTATATCAGTGATGGAACTGAAAATTCTGTTCCTTCTTTTCATCACCAGCTGAACAGGACAATTTGGTAACTGAAATCTGTTCCCTCTGCTTGCCATATTTGAACAGATAATGACTATATTTTAACTACAGGAACTACTCCCTGTGTTTCCAAAGTATGTGTGGCTGAACTTCAGTTCCACTCAAATTCTGTCTTTCTTTGTATAGAGACCTAGACAGACAGCACCTTTTCCTGAGCTTTGATTTAGTGGGGAGGGAAGCTAAGTGTTCAGACTGCAGAAGTGTCTCAGCACAATACAGTCAAGATGACTGAGATGTGGAAAGGGCATACCCCACTACCCATCTCCTGCACAGCTTATGCAGAGGCCTTCTGCCTTCTTCTGTTGCAGTTCTAGAATATGTCACAATTCAGATATTAAATTTGAAGTGGCAAGTGTTATTCTTCGACACGTGAATGCTTACCTTTCACAGTATTTAAGTGTTTCCTGCTGCATTACCAAAGCAAGTTCAATACTTAAGAAACAACCATACAATTATTTCTGTATTTTTTCCACTTACATCTCAATCTAGTAGATTTGCCGCTGAAAAATTAATGTCACAGGTTGTAGCCATCTTTGTTGATTTAAAGAAAACTTCAGGATCAAATTGAATTAATTAAATTCAGGATTAAATATATATTTTTATATTTATCCATGAATGTTTTAGTCTGACTTCATCATTCCCTTTATCAGAGAATGAATTCTTAAATATTAGGCAACACTATTTTATAGTATCTTATCTCATGGTCGTTATAAATGTGTTAACCAATCTCTTAATGCTGTCATATTCAGGAATTATGAATTGCTCTTGGCCTCCAGATATCTTCAGACTTCAGAGTTTGAGCTTACTTATAAGGAGGGTGGTTTGAAATTTGCCATTGATATCTATTTTTATGATGAATTAATGCAAAACTTCACTCTATCCACAGCTATTATGTAGAATCCCAAGGTGATACCTTGGTCCTTTGCTGGAGAGAAAGGGCTTTTCTGAAACTGCTGAATGGAGCTTCCCCAGTCTGTGGCTTGTTGCCATAGTATGGTTTAGAAAACTTTGATAAAGCATGATAATGGGATACAAACCACCCATCCATAGCCAGCATGAAACTTTTGTCTTTCCTGTTCAAAAGTTCTGATATGGAACTCAGTTTTGCCACTTGTGTTTGATACGGCTGACAGAGGTAACACGTGAACACCATGAAGTTTATGAACTATTTTCCTCTCTTATCCTCAGATCCTATTCCCTTCCCTCATTTTACCTTCAAGCACAACACCCTTAACAAAGTCCAGAAAACAATTTTCTAAATTTTCAAATAGTCCAGTAAAGCACACATCTAGTGTTTATCATCTATCACTTTTCATCTAAAAAAAATCGAAGCATTTAAGAGAAATTACAATATTAAATATACAGAAGGAATTCATTGCTGGGAATTATTGGCATCTTACTTATGGATAAATTGAAACACAAGTACCTTCAGTACTGGTAAATGGTAAAACTAAGCCTAGATCATTCTGCCCTCCATCCTCTGTTATAGCCATGAAATGTATATAAACTATGATATTATAACAAGCTTCAGACAATGACAAGAACACTTTTTGGGAAGAGTGAATTTCTTTTGTTCTAGTACTCATGTTTTTGGCTAACAATAATTTTATGTATAGAGCAGTGAACACTGAATGGGCTCATATATTATTTCTTGCACTGCAGTTGTTTAAGTTTTATGATTTTACTATTCAACAGTTAGTCTAATCTAAGTTTTAAATGCATGTTACCTGTGATTTTGCTTTAATTTAAATATATACATTCAATATTTATTTCTAGCTTCTCATTTTTCATTAAATTCATGCAATTCTTTAAAATTTAATACTGTGAGCATTTTGCAACCATTTCAGAATCTAGGTTATGCGCAGTTAAAAGACTGCAAATAATTCATATCATCAGACATTTAATTTTAGTGTTATAGTCACTTTTAAAATTTTGAGATTGTAATTCAGCTGCAAGCAATCCATAATCAACTGTCTTCATATGGTTCTGGGTGCCTACTTCTTATGTAATTAATTACTCAGAAAACCTCTTACTATCAGAATACATTATAGCATATAAAATAAATTCAGCTGCAATTTTGCAAGACAATCTTCTAAATACAATGTCTGTTGGAATTTGGATTCTAGGTTATGTTCTTATGACTGCATATATTATTTACACTACAGAGAGAGGACGAAATAACTCAGTGATATGTGAATTTTATATATATGAATATGTGGAATTTTATCTCTCATGAGCAGAGGTGCCCCCATGGTAACAGGACTATTGTTAACAGGTGAAGATGACCATTGTTTTCAGGTGAAGATATATCCTGAGGGTGGTATCTTGCCTTTCATTTTAAGGCATCATTTGTTGATTCTAGAGGATATTTTGAGTAATATCTGAGAGTTTTTACAGTTCCTACTTTAGTATACAGTTGAAAACATAGTGGTTTTGTGTGAATTAATTTTGTTGAGACAAAATTAAAACTACTTAATTCAGTAAAATGTTGGTTATTGTCTTTCAATGGAAATTCGTCCTTATATTCATATATTTAAAATAATCTTATATTATTTTACACTATATACAGAAATAACATAAGATACCCATGGAACAACCCTGGCTTTTAAGCATATGCATACATAGATAATACATAGATGTCATTACATGTGAATTAATGATCTCCTTACCCTATCTGAGTAGGTAATGCTAGGGAACAGATTATAGAAGGAGGAAGAAAAAGAAGGGTAGGAGGGGCTGGGAAGAGGGAGGAAGCATCAGTATGGCCATGCACCCCTCTGTATTCCTCCTGAGTGAGAACCTCTCTGAAAGGCCACTTTTGGAAAGAACAAGAAAGTCCTTTGAAAAAAAAAATAGCTGAATATCACTGTGACAGTGTGCAGAGTCCTGCAGCTCAGGACAAACAGATCAGAATGACAGTGATAGACTTGCAGGTCAGTGTCTCAAATTTCTAGTAAGTAGTGAATACTGGATGACTCAGGCTTTAAGCACAGGTTTTAATCCCCATCCTTAAACAAAATTCCACTTCAGGGGGAGTTAACAGCCACATACACAATTAATTTTTTTTTTTTATCACCCTTGGAAATCTCTGCTGTGACATTTCTACTTCATTTCCTTTTATAAAATAGAAACATCAGTTATTTTATTTGATTATTTTGAAAGTTTTCTAATTCCTTTAAGGTGTCCAAATACTTCAAAATGAGAAGTAACCCTAATTGCGCACCAAAGACAGGGGGTGTGTCCACATTTTAATCTGTAAATTATGCCTTAGAAATGTGGTGGTCATGGGATTTTCTGAAATTCTTATCCAAATAGAACTGCAAAACAACTGCCTATGTAATATCTTGAGTGCAAATCCACATGGTATTTGCAAACACACGTCAAGCATTTTCAGTTAAAAGTTTTTTATTATCTCATTGTTTTATTCAATTAATTAGTTTTATTTACATATTAAAACATTGACTTCTGGGCATTAATTAAGTTTTTAAGGAAATCCATCCTTTGGGCAATAATGAAAAGATCTGCTTTGGTTAAAGGATATACAACTAAAATTTAGGATGATTACTCCATTTCGAGTACTTGAAATAGATTTCTAGGGGAACAGGAAAAAAGAAAGGAAGAAAACAAGGGAGACTACAAATCAACATAGAAAAGTTTGGAAAACTATATTAGTCTTGGGGCAGCAAATACTTACTCACCTTAATGCTAAGAAATCCATAATTATATTTAGTGAATGGGATCATTTGCCTTTATGTATTTACAGACAAGTTCTAAAATAATGTCATATCCTCAAAAAAGAATAAAAATCCTTTTAATCTGCAAAGGAATAGTGGCCTATGGAACAGTATAGAACAAAACCCTAGAAGCTGTGATGCTGCCAATAGCAAATTGTGCCTGTTTACTTACCACATTGCTTGAAATTTGGTCTTAAAGATAAAATGTCAAAAAAATGTCAAATTTAATGATACCAGTATGGTGCTCATTGCATTACTTTACTAGAAGAAATAAAATATATTCAAACACAAGTGAAGAAAATGATTATATACTACAAGCAGTTCCTAAGTGGCTGAGGAAATGGAGAAGATTGGGGCTGTTTAAATTTAAAAAAAAAAGAAAAAGAAAAAGAGAGAGAGAAATAGACACTTAGAAGGAATATATTTGATTCAGATAAAACAAGAAAAGTTGCAGAGAAGGTCAGTAAGAAACTCCTGTTTATCCTCTAACAATACAAGAATGAAAATGTTTGATGAAATAGAAAAGCAATATACTTTTACACAGTTTGTAATTAACCTGTGAAACTGGCTGTCATGAAATATCAGTGAGCTCAAGAGTTTCAGAGCCTTAGAAAAAGAGATAACATTTTATCTGAGTAATGAGAACATCCACCTCTAATCTAGGAAAAAGTAATATTTTGAACAGGATGAAAACTTTCATACTTTGGGATACTAACCAATTTCAATTTAAAAGGTTGAGAGCATTTTTCTTTGGAATGATGTTTTAAAAAATTCTCTGTGCGTGTCACAGGTAATTTTGTAGGGCCCATAGCTGGACTGAGACTGACCACAGCTTTGCAGTGTGATGTAATGACTGGCACTTTCTTGTACTCCTTGTACACATAGGTAAGATTCCCATGCTGTGTAAAATCATAATCATACTCTTTATATTACTGCAAAACACACAGAATCCTTCTAGATGACTTTCTGGGCTTTGATTTACTACTGGTTTTACATTTCTATTATTTGCTGGATTTCCAAATTTAATTAGAATATTTAATGAATCAGAATCATAGAATATCCTGAGTTGGAAGGGACCAGCAATGATCATTGTGAATCAAACTCTTATCTCCACAAAGAACATCCCAAAAATGAAACCCTGTATCTGAGAGCACTGTACAAATGCTTTCTGAAAGTTTGGGGCCATGACTTCTGCACTAGGCAGCCTGTTCCATGCCCACCACCCTTTGGTCAAGAGCCCTTTCCTAACATGCAGCCTGACCCTCCTCTGACACAGCTCCATGCCATTTCCTCGGGTCCTGTTGCTGTCACCAGAGAGCAGAGATCAGCACTGCCCCTCTGCTCCCCCCATGAGTTTGCAGATGACACCAAGTTGGGAGGAAATGTTCATCTGCCCAAAGGTAAAAAGACCCTACAGGGGGATCTAGATAGGCTGGATCTCTGGGCTGAGGCCAAATGTATGAGCTTCGACAAGACCAAGTGCTGGGTCCTGTACTTTGGTCACAATAACCCCATGTAATGCTACAGGCTTGGGGCAGAGTGGCTGAAAAGGAGAGGAAAAGGATCTGAGTGTGTTAGTTGTCAGCTGACTAAACATGTGTGCCCAGGTATCAAAGAAGGTCAATGGCATCCTAGCTTGTATCAGAAATAGTGCAACCTGCAGGAGCACCACTGGTGAGGCTGCACCTTGAGTACTGTGTTCAGTTTTGGGCCCTTTGCTACAAGAAAGACACTGAGGCCTTGGAGCGTGTTCAGAGAAGGTCAGCAAAGCTGTGAGGGGTCTGGAGCACAAGTCTTATGGGGAGCAGCAGAGGAAACTGGGATTGTTTATTCTGGAGAAGAGGAGGCTCAGGGGAGACAACATTGTTCCCTACAACACCCTGAAAGGAGGCCGTAGCAAGGTGCGGGTTGGCCTCTCCTCCCAGGTAGCAGCAATGGGACAAGAGGTAATGGCCTCAAGTTGCACCAGGGGAGGTTCAGGTTGGATCTTAGGAAAAAAATTATTCTCCGAAAGAGGGATGAGGTATTGGAACAGGCTGCTCATGGAAGTGGTAGAGTCTCTGTCCCTAGAGGAGTTCAGGAAATGTGTGGATGTGGAATTGAGAGACATATAGTTTAGAGGGCATAGTGGTGCACTCCCACCCAGTGCTTGAGGCAAGGCAGCCGCAGCACAGAGCAGAGCAGGACAATCCCTTCCCTCAGCCGGCTGGCAGTGCTGGGCCTGATACCCCATCATCCGCTGGAGTAGCAGTATCCATACTGCTGGCCCTTTTAGCTCCAGCGGATGATGGTGACTCACTTGGTTGACTTGCTGTCAGTGAGAACCCCCCAGATCCTGGGAGTTCTGAAGCTGGGTTGCTCTCCAGCATTTGATCTCCCAGTCTGTACATATATCCAGAGTTGTCCCATCCCACGTGCAAAATCTGTCACTTGCTCTTGTTAAACTTCAAGTGGTCAGTGATTGCCCACCAACCAAATGATAGAATTAGTCCCCAAAATTTGGAAGGATCTATTCCTACAGTCTTAATATACGCAAGATTTTGTCTTATTTACTGCTTACCACAAGGAAAATAATATTTCCCTTTTCCTTATGACTCTTACATTTTTTGACATGACTTTCCCCTGTGACTTTTCTTACTCTAAACTTTTTGTTACTGAACACAATGGAAGCTTTATTCATTCTAGTCTCTTCATCTGTGGTGTTTCAATGTCTGGTTGTTTTGTAAAGAACTGTAAATCTGAAAAACTGTTCATTAAAATAATCGTTTCAGTTCCAATATCCTTCAGTTCTACAGATACACACACACAGTCACGCATTGTGCTTCCAGTTATCAAGACCAAAATACAAACAAAGAACAACAAAAGCCAACAACGAAAAAAAATTGCATTGTTACATAGAGATGCTAAACTTTTTGTAATTTCTTTTTTTCTGTAAAAACTAAGAGTAGGTAGGAGAGGTAAGCAAGAGAAAAATGTTTACTACAAAATTTCAATATTTTTCCCTGTTGAGCAGAAGAGAAAGCTTTTCATTTTGGAAGATTAAAAGTTTGAACAAACAGACAAGATTACTAATGCCACAAACCTTTAGCCTTTCATGTCACAAGCAACTGACTTAACTCCAACCTATTAAATGTTCTGGAAATGGTTGTCTAACAATTTCATTCACTAGAACAATTGGAAGAATTGACAAGGAACTGGCTACAAAATTGATCTACTCCCTTAACTAGGATTAGAATGCTTATCTGTTGTGTAGGATGACTGAAGGCTTCAGACTATGGCTCCAACTTTGCCTTTTCTCTAGTTTGTTGGTTATTCTCTTTTTGAGATAGTGATACAGAGATCTTTAAAGCACATGCACTAAGCTGTTGCTCTGACTTACCCTTTTAAAAAGTCCAAATCTTATAATGTTTTATGGAGAATAGATTCCTAAGACTGAATGACTATGGTTTTGTTGTTTTTGAACATCGCATTAATTCTAAATTTAAATGAGACTATTTGATGAAATTATCATTGAAACAACATGTTCTGTAACTCCATTAAATATGCATTTTCAGATAGAAATATTCTATTAGAAAATTCCCAAATGGTTTTTATAGTCAATACAATCTGTTTTCTTGCTTTCTTTTAGAACACCTAAAGTAAACAAAATATTTTGATCTGTACTTGATAAACTCAGCTCTATCCCAGCATTCATGAGTCCATATATTCACACCCTTCTCTTTCTATTTGTAGCATACACATTTTGATTAACATTATGTAGAATAACATTCAAATATGGTATCCAGGCAGAAAATTCTGCTAGTAGTTTTAATGCATTGATGGACTCAGTATAATTAAGATGTAATTATTTGGTTGAGAAAACTGAATGTGTGTCCATGCATTATTGTTGAGGACCCTAACTCTTAACGTATCTAGGCAGGAGCTACGTGAATATGTTTATGTGGAACCTAGACAGTTATACATGGCATGAGCTATTTGTGGTATGATACCTTTCGCACGTAGGATGATCTCAGACATAGAATTTGGTTTTGGCATGGTGGTGTGTGGAGACAGGAGATTGGACTCAATGATGCTGTGGGTCCCTTCCAACTCAAGATATTCTATGATTCTATGAAAACATATTGCATAGTTCTTCTTTTCTTTTCTCTCATTTTGTTTTGTTTGTTTCTGTTTTTGCTTTGTTTTGTTTTCCAGCTAAAATTCCTCAAAAGCTTTTAAACAACACAGACAGATAGTTGTCAGAACTTGAAAAGCAGAGAAAGCAGCAGAGGATCTCCTGTAAATATGGGTTGTTTCATTCTCAGTTACTTACAGTAAGCCAATTTTTTAATGGACAGAAAGTTATTTTAAAATCCTTCAGAGTATGAGCCAGATTACAGCAGAATCTCCCTAAGCAATGGAAAAGAGTATAAGAATAACAAGAACCTAATCACTCCCTTTAATGAAAAACTGTTCACAAGGGAGGAAAAATATGCATGTAAATGTTATTCTACTTACCTGCCTGTGTCCCTGTGAAGCATTTTCTTCAGGTACTATCCTGAAACATAAATGCTGCCATGTTTCATGATCGAAGACCCAGGCAGGGAGGAGACAGTGCTGTTTTTGTGTCAGCTTATTTTTGGCAGCAATCTAGAAGAAAGTAGAAACCAAAAAAATCTAGAAGAAAGTAGAAACCAAAAGAAAACCATACCATTATTTCAGTATTGACAAATTATTAATTAAAAAAAAGAATATTTTTTTTTTCAAAAAAAAACCACCAAAAGCACAGAGGACCCAAAACAGGAATCCTGACAATCACTGTACTTGGGCACAAGTGTAGAGAAGGCTAGAAAATCTGAAGTATTCTCCAGCCACCAGAATTTGAGCCCTTTGGTATTCTGTTCTGTGCCACTGAAGGCAGACTCATCCTCTAGCTACTCACCTGTGTCAGAAGTCCATCATTAAAGTCAGTTTGCATCTTCATATCCAGTGGAATAGATTCAAACATTCAGCAGCTTTCTTTCATGCAATATTAATAACAAGTCTCTGGCTATAGGTAGGAAGGAACCAAGAGATGACACAGATTGCTTGTATGCTTACCAGATTACTCTATCTTTGTGTCCGTCTGTCTTTCTATATATGTATGCATCTTTCTATCTGTCTTCTAACCACAGTTACATTTTCTACAGTTATGACAAATCATTTAATGAAACAATATTCCGACACTGGCAACCAAAAGTGACAAAAACCATGGATGAGGCAGGTGAATGCTGACTGCCAATCTTCCAGCCAGAAAATCTGGTTTCAGAAGTCTGCTTGTAGTTTGATTCATTTGGTAAAATAGCATGAGTAGGGAAAGAGTTTTCTTTAGGACAAAACACTAATCTGAAACTCTCCATAGTATTTAGAAAATAATTCTCAACTTCCTCATGCCCCTAGATTACTTTTTTATTCAGGTATAATTTGCATTGAATTTCAGAATATTTCAGTCAATTCTATTTCACCAACAGCTCTTGCAACTCTACTTGTACTTTATAGATATTCAACAGCAGCAGCTGTTTTCTTGGCAAAGTCACAGGTTGTTTCCTAACACCTCATTGAGCTGCAGTTCCTTCCTGCGTAGAATGGGCAGCTACTTTCCAAAACAACTTTATGCAGATCGGTTGAATTCTGTCCACATGTTGGTTGATGAGGTGAATGCGTGACAGAAATACCTTCCCAATTACTGTGTTTGATCCATTCTTACCTATTCCAGGAGCTGCAACAAGGAATTTGTTTTAACAGGGGAAAAAGCATAAACACTGAGCCACTGAGTGTAATAGGGACCATTTGATTTAACAAGCTTAAATTTATTACAGAAGGTGATTGTCTTAAGCAATTGGTCCTTACACTGAAAATAAATAAAATAAATAGTTGCAGGTAAGGGGATGATTTTTAGGAGGCAAAACAGATATCTCTAGAATGAAAGAAGTGGAAGGTAATATTCTCCAAATGTATGCTATCCATGAAGGATTGGAGGTATGCCGGAGATGAATATTCTGATTGTTTGGTTGTCTTGAGGTCTTGTAATTGGCTTATGTGACAAGTTGTTGGTAACAGGGCACTGCAGAGGTGGCCTCTGTGAGCAGAGCCAGCACTACCCCACGTCAGATCAGAGCCAGCTCCAGCTGCTCCAAAAGGGATCCTCCGCTGCCTGAGCTGAGCCATGACTGATGCTGGGAGTGCTCTGGGAGAGCAGATTTAAGGAAGAGAAACACTGCTGTGTAACAGCGGTTGGGAGAGAGAGGTGAGAAATGGCAGAGAACAGCCCTGCAGCCACCAAGGTCAGTGCAGAAAGAGGGCAGGAGGTGCTCTAGGCACAGAGCAGATGTTCCCAGGAGAGGCCCATGGTGGAGCAGGTTGTCCCCTTGCAGCCCACGGGCACTGCGCAGAGCAAAGCTCCATGTGCAGCCATGGAGGAGCCCACAGTGCAGCAGTGGATGTGGCTGAAGAAGGCTGCAGCCCATGCAGAGCTCCCACAGGAGCAGGATCCATGCCAGAGCTGCAGCCCGCAGTAGGGCGGGAGGGCTGGGAGAGCTGCTGCCTGTGGGGATCCATGTGGGATCAGCTGGGAAAGGACAGCATCCCATGGGAGGGGCCCATGTGGAGCAGGGGCAGAAAGTGACCATGGAGGAGTGGCAGAGATGAAATGTTGGGGACTGACCACAGCCCCCCTTCCTTGTTTCCCTGCACTGCTCAGGGGAAGAAGTAGAAGATGGTGGATGGGGGGAAGGTGGTTTTACTTTGCTTTTAATTTCTCACAGCTCTAGTCAGTTAGTGATAGGAGATAAGTTATATTAATGTTCCTACGCTGAATCTGTTTTGCCCATTACAGTAACTGGTGAGCAATCTCCTTGTCCTTAGCTCAGCTGTTGAGCCCTCTTCCATCATATCTTCTCCTCCTCTTCATTTGAGGAGAGGGAGTGAGATAATGGTTGTGGTGGAGTTTAGCCTACCGTCAGGGTAAAACCACCACTGTCCTTTGAAGTAAATAAAAGAGCTCCTACTGAGCTCTCAGTCAGTTTATACCTATATCTTCCTTCTGTTTTCTAACATGTACAATTATTTAGTGCTGAAGATCTCAGGAAAGTAAAATATAAGTCAACTGTTTTCATTAGGGTATTGTGGGCTACAAAATGGGTGTTTGGAGGGAAAAAGGGAGTATCTGTTTCCTAGCATCATACCTTGTTATGCACTAAAATGCTTAGTGTGTTCAGACCTGCTGAACACACACCAGTCCTGTGTTTACTTTCCATAGAATGTCTGGAGGTGTTTTGTTTTTCTCTCACTTAATCTATTTGTACTGTAGAAATATACTGCATCCCCTGCCACTCTCTTTTTAAGAATGTGACTACAACACTTCATTATTAGATTTGCAACTCTCAGAAATTATTCTTTGTGGAAGAAAGGAGAAACATCTTCAACTAATTAATTAATGTGCTATTTAGTTCTGTCAGTTCTTCATTAATAGTTGGTGTGCATACATGGAAGGGGAATCAAAGCTGCCATAAGGTGTAGTACATTGCACTTATACACCCTCAGTGAATTTATCACATGATAAACAAAACTTTTCCATTCAGCACAGCTGTTATAATCCCCTACATTGTTATGGCTACCGAAAAAACTGGTTAGCCTAAAGTTTCCCCTATAACTAGACTTGTTACCAGTGTTATATTCCCACTCATTTGTTTTACCAGCAGGCATCCCAGTATTTGTTCAGCATTTAACATCCTTGATTTATTTAAGGGAAATTCTAAGTATTAGAAAAAGCACAGTTTCTTATACCACACTCTGACATACACATTGAGTATGTAATCATCTAAAACTGTGTTTGCAGCATGTATACTATGAACATTTAGGAGACGGGATTAAAAAAAAATTGCCTTTTTTCCCACTATTCCATCTTTACAGAATGATATTAAGCTAGACAATACATCAAATATAGTCTGGAGATAATTCCAATTTTTGATCCTTTTAAAGCATTTTCATATAAGCTGAATTCTGGCTTCATGGCCTTTTCAGATAGCTCTAAAGGAGAGTTAAACAGATGTTTATACTGAAGAACAAAGGCAAATGCAATGTTACAAAGGAATTCATGTGCTCTGTGAACAAGGGCTATTTCTAAGCACTAGTTTGTGGAGGGATATGGGAGTGGGGAGACAGACATAGTCAGAGAAGAAAATCTTTTTCCAGGGTCATTTCTGTCAGCATCAACACCAGCCTGGTGATCCTGTCTCCCTCTCCACTTTCAGCTGCTCATTTCTACACCCACATGCCTCCTCAGTTGTGTCAGGACAACTATTTGTGGGGCTGTGCAGATAACCAGACCAGAGAACTGATATGTGTTAAAAATAACAGCATATCTTTCACCTGTTGAGTTTCTTGATTGTCTGACCACATGACCTCCCAGCTAAAGTCCCCTAACAGAGGGGGCACTGCAGGGTTGGAAGATGAGAGGCAGAGGGACAAGAGTGGGCAGAAAGAGCTTGAGTAGATGCTACTGCTGAAGCCACTGGAAGATTGGTATATGTCAGCCTGCTATCATAACCTTGACCTTACAATAAAGGAGGGTATTGGCCTAAAGAGGCCTGGTTCTTGAATACAAAAACTGAAAGAGAATTTCTTCTTTGGGTAAAGACTCCGGCCTTTCGTCATTTTTGTAAAGGAGCAGACCTGCATCAGAGGCATTTTCCTCTGCTGTCAATTTCTGCTGATTTTAATAAGTGCGAAGCTAGATTGGTGAACAAGACTGGAACAGACTTTTATTTTACGTACAAAGGTGAGAAGCCTGAATCACTGCTTTGTGCATTTTTATGCTTTTGTTCATAAAGTAACACAAAACAAAAAATCAGCTCAGCAAATGATACAATTGCTAACAGTCCTCTCTACTCATCTTGTTTGGCAGCTCAGGCCACCATCATATTTGTTTATGAGAAAACTTCCAGTAGATGTAATTTAATTATAGAGTGTTTGGCAGTTATATTGGCTAGTCTTTACATATAATATTGTCCAACTGTCCTCTGGTTCATGTAATAGCTGACAATGATATCAGCCAGGGTATGTTCATGAAACAAAAGTAGGTAACTTCTGCTTTGAAAACTTTAGATTTTCTTTCTTCTAAAATAATCAGTCATCACAAATTAAAAGATGTGAACACAGTTTAACCCAGGGCTGTGCAGCAGCAGAGTGTTGGTAACTGTTGGTTCTGTTTTAACAAAAAAGCAAATGTAGTATAATGTAATGTATCTTTACATTATTTAATTACCTGAAATACTGTGTCAAGTTATCTGACATTTTTCACGCCCTAACAGCAACCTGATCCTCACTTCAGTGTGTCTAAGACCTTTGCATTGATCTGCTTATTATTCCTGCCTATTCTGTTGAAGTATTGCTTGATTTTTTTATCTTTTATGTAGCTATTTAAAACAGCAACAAAGGTATGTTCTAGTTTTACCAACAGCAATGAACATGCTTAGCTTTAAGTTTGTAACTAGACCATGGAAGTCAAAGATGTTTCAGTTTAAAGGCACACATAACTCCCCAAAGCACTGGGTCCATAGCCATGTAAAGATAAATATCAGAAACAAAAATGAAAATACTTGAGCATATGCACAGCTTACTTTGGCATTACTAAGTCATTAGGGGTGATTGCTTGTGCCAGCTACCTAATATAAACATTAGATGATTTTGCATCTCCCTGATTGATCATACATTTGTTAGAGACGATGAGATGAATTTCCTATTTCCATACAGCCTGAAAATAATAAAAGGGAATAGGATGGTATAAAAGAGAAAAGACCTTCTTCTGAATCCTGAAGGTCGTTTCTTCATGAATACAGAAATACACTTGGTAAAAAATGTACAAATATATCCTATTACATAATGCTCTGTATTTATATTTTAAACATTTTAGTGAAATATTAAACAGATTCAGTTTGAGATCCTGTTATTAAGCTGTATGAAAGGTCATGACAGTAGAAAGACTGCAATATCTACTCTGAGCAAAGCAGCTTGCTATTTGGTAACTAAAAATAAGAATATTATAACTTTCCTGTGTCTTTTTGTAAGTAATTTTTTTTCTTGGGGGGAAGGGTTCTTTTTATTTTTAAATTTATGTTCTCAAGCTCTTTCTTATCCTTTCTTTTATTCTTCCTCCCATTCTCCCTTCCCCCCAGTTCTCTTCAATTCAGTCTCATCCATGTGGACTTAGACAAACCGACTGCAAAAGACCTCAGTAAGGTGAGCAGACGTCCTGTGAAAAGAAGTCACAAGACTGTCCATTTTTTCCACATTTCTTCATATCGCACTACTTAGTTGCACAGTAGGGGAAAAATAATAGGCAATTTACATAGAGTAAATTCTTGGATAAACCTGTGCTAAAATACTGGAAGAGGAACTAATACAACAGTTTGTCAAAATTAAAAAAGTAAACAAAAAACATTGTTCATTCTTTGCAGTTATGCCAGCAGGTTGTCTAAAACATCTGCTCTGGTAATATGTCACAAGCAGTAGCCGGTGCAGGTTAGGCCAGTACATAATAGAAGTAAATGTATTTTTAAATGCCAGGTTTTAAAAGAAGACAGATCTGCTTGGTATCTCATTATAAGGGAAATGGCTTTTCATGTCACCCCATCAGTAGTTGTGCAGCTTTGAGAAAAGTTTCAAAGGTTACGAACCATACCTTTTAACTCTTAACTAGTGTTCAATTTTCCCATGAAGAAAAGTCTAGATCATTTTAATTCTGAAATAATAAAATTGACTCTTTTTTTTTTTTTTGCTTTAAAACACAAAACAGAAATTCTCTTGTATCTATATATGTTAAATATCTGTACTCTCAATAATAATATTGCCCCCATTTCCTGAGATGAAAATCCTTTAAGAACACCATGTGGGGGTTCCTACTGTATATGTGCGCTTCTCTGCATGATCATGCATATATACATACATGCATCTCAAAAGCATTTGGGGGCAGATTCTGACTCAGTGGCAAGTGTAGAGTCCTACACATGGGGAGGAATAACCACATGTACAGGTTAGGGGCTGTCAGGGAGGAGCTCTGCAGAGAAGAACCTGGGGGTCCTGGTGGACAACAGGTTGGCCATGGGCCAGCAGTGTGCCCTTGTGGCCAGTGGTATCCTGGGGTGCATTCAAAAGATCCCGTGGCCAGCAGGTCAAGGGAGGTGATCCTCCCCTTCTACTCTGCCCTGGTGAGGCCCCATTTAGAATACTGAGTCCAGTTCTGGGCTCCCCAGTTCAAAAAAGACAGGAATCTTCTAGAAGGAGTCCAGCAGAGGGCCACAAAGATGATTAGGGGACAGGAGCATCTCCCATATGAGGAAAAGCTGAGAGACTTGGGTGTGTTCAGCCTGGAGAAGAGAAGAGAGATCTTTTTGATGCTTACAAATATCTAAAGGGCAGGAATCAAATGGATGAGGCCAGGCTCTTTTTGGTGTGGCCCAGTGACAGGACAAGGGGCAACAGGCACAAACTGGAACACAGAAAGTTCCACACAAACATGAGGAAGAACTTCTTTATTGCAAGTGTGACAGAGCACTGGAACAGGTTGCCCAAAGAGGTTGTGGCATCTCCTTCTCCAGAAATATTCAAAACCCTCCTGTATGCTTTCCGGTGTAAAGTACTGTAGGGAACCTGCTTTAGCAGAGAGGCTGGACTAGATGGTCTCCTTCCAACCCCTATAATTCTGTTTCTGTGCTAACACTGAAGTAAAACCACTGATTTCCCTAGAATTGCTTAGTCACGTCAATGAAGCATGAATTCAGTTTTCTCTGCAGAGAGCACAATAGACCTGTCTTAAATTAAAAAAGCCTTGCATAAATCTGTGTTTTGGATCCAAATTCAATAAATGACTGTATGCTAAACTTAAGCATGCTTGTATGTTTGAACTATCTGACTGAGAGTTATTTATGTATGCAAAATGTAATAAACAATGGATTATCCAGCAAAGTACAAAAACTTGTAAGATGGTACAAGGTTTCTGGCTGAATTAAACACTTAAATAGATGATACCCTTGGAACTATGTATGTTCCTGAAGTTATGTGAATACTTAAAGATTTTGGTGAACTTTCTCCATATCACCACTGTATAACACCAATAATCACTGACATCATTTTGCTCCTGTTTATGAGTGTATAATAATAAAAAAAAAAAATACACTATCCCAAGTAAGAAGTCGCTATCTTTCTCTATGATTCTTATTCTGTCTAGAATAAGTCAAACAGTTGCTCATCACAAAACACATACATGCATACCAACTTTGACTACATTTTCATTAAAAAGTCAAGCATATATATTTTTGGTTAAAATCTTAGAGAAAGTAATCCAAAAATAAAATTAATCTGCACAATTTTTCATTTACGGCAGAAAAAGTCCTTGCTCTTCTTGTTTTGGAGAAGTGTTTCAAAGATCTTCCAGTGCACTCTTACTGATTCTTGGAGTGGCTCCATCTCTAGCTTTTCAGCAGCAAAAATCCTATAATGTGAAATATTTTGTGTGTGTTCCCTTGTGCACATATACAAAATAGTAAAGCTCAAGATATTTTTTAGAATAAGACTACTTCTTCCTGGATTGAATTATCTCTTCATTGAAACTGAACAGAAAAAATATCCATCTTTCCTTTGTGTAGGCTACACACTTATGCCTCATTTTTAATACAAAATATTTACTATGTTGAACATATTCTAAAACTGCAGTTAAGAAATGTGGGGAATAAGGAAAAAGAATGATAAAGTATAAAAATGCGCCAGAAAAAAAGGACCTGATTTTGCGGGGAGAGTTCTGCTTTGCATTGATATTACATAATAGTACTCTACTCTGAGATACTCTCAATTTCTTAACCAAATTACCCTTTAAATTACCAAGCAAGGGCCATATGCTTCCCTCATTTATGCTGTGCATATCTTCTCACTTAATTTAAACAAGAGAGACATGGTAAGTGTCTCTTTAGTTTAAAGGAAACCTGCATGCATTTCTTTTAGTGCAATTTTCTGAAAGTTACCATGGTGAGAACTGCTTTTTCACAGAGAACCCTCATGATCTCTGATTCAGTCTAGAAGTTCCTCCCTTTTACCTTCTTTGAACCATTACCTTTCTGTTCAAGGACTAGACAAGACTCTTCTTCAGTGTTCCACAATGGCTACTTTATTTTCCTAAGGAGAGTTATGGTTGGATGAATAGCATCTGAGAGAAGAAAAAGACCGATTTGGAAATCGTCATAAATTCACTCCTAAATGTAAATTAATTCATAACTCAGCAAAGCCACAGAGATTAATTAAATGCCTATAGTTATGTGAAATGTTTAGGTAAGTCACTACACTGGGGTCAGTTTTCTTGGAAACGGAGTGACTGGACAGACTCCAGAATGAACACATCAAGACTACTTATATTTGCAGGTCCATCATTTGATTATTTTTTTCTTGGTGGACTTGTGCATGCATTGTGGTACTGGAACATTTGCTTCATTGTTTCATATGGTCTAAGATTGCTTATCTAGTGGTGATGGGGTGAGCGATAGAACCAAAATGGTATAAATTCTAACAGGAGCTGAGGTTAGCGAGTTGTATAAACAATAAAAAGTGTCAGGCAACATTAGGCTTGTTCTGCTCCATTTCCAGTCTCCATTATATTATTTCCTTAAAAGGCTAATTGATGTAGTGTAGCAGGAGCATGAATGGACTGAATTAGGATTTAGCTGCAATTGTTTATGGTCAGTCAGAAGGTGCTCATAACTAAGTAGACTTCTCAATGAAGTAATTATACTGGATGCTGACAGAAACAACAGCACCTACTTTTTGACTTGCAAAATTTAATGTAAAATAGTATATAACTCCTATTAAATCTTCTTCAGTGGTGACGTGGAGTCCACCTGTTTCCACTCCTGTGCCTCACTTATGCTAGTTCAGTGACAATAAAATGTCATTAAGTCTTGAAGATTTCCATTTGAATGTGAATGTGAGATGGTGGTGTGGTAGGTGAGATCAAATTCTTTAAGACTTTCTGTGGAGAGCTGGCCTGTGGAAATTGGACACACTCTTGTCAAGAGGATGGATTGATACCAACTAGTGTAGATTTTTAAGACACAAAGTTTAAAAGACTCATATAAGAGTGAATCCTCACATTCTCCCCTCTAGTATACACACCCATCGTTCATTTATAGCTCTGTCCTCTCTTCCTCTAAAACACCACATGCAGCTGTGCCGTAGGGTCTCCAAACCAGCTGTACTTAATGTGTTGGCATAATCATTTTGTTGTTGGGAATATGATCCCTGGTAGAAATTCACATTTCAAAGGATTCCTGCTATCCTGTCCGTCCCTTCTGCTGCAGCCAAGAATGGCCCAAAATGAGATGATCCAACTCTCAGCTTCTCTCATACTGGGAAGAAGAATATTGCAGTCAGAGATGGGCAGTAAGAGCAGAGAAAAACAGAGAAACATGGTTTAAAGTTCAATGTCTCTGAAATTTAAAGACCAGCCAACCAGAAAGGAAACTGCAGAATCAAGAAATATTTTTTTTTTCTGGATCAATGTGATTCTTCATTAAGCTAAACCAAAAGGGTGCATTTCAAGGACATTTCTAAAGCTTCTGCGCCCCTGACTTTTAGGTTTCCTTGAGAAACTGGATTGCCAATAAGCCTGATGTCATGAGTGATGATTTGAAGCTTGTGGGGTTTGTGTCAGTTTTTGCAAATGATGAATTTGAATTTATGCTCTTCGTGTGACATCTGTTAAACATGGCTGCCATAGTTATTTCAATACAATCCACAAAAATCAGCCCGGTTTTGAACTTTGGCTCCTGGAGGAGAAAGGCACTGAGAGGGTTCAAAAAATAATGAAAGACAGTAAAGAAAGTTTTACATGCTTTATTTGGTGTAATCTACTAGTCTCAAAGCATACCAAGTTCATTCAGTGTGGATCTGTGGAACCTATGCAAATCACTTGGTCTGTCTTTCGTAGTTTTCACTGTCTTCTACCACAGCACAATAGTCTTCATCTTCCACAAAATGCTCAAAGTTTTAGTTTTGCGTGTTGACATAAACATATAAACATCTCTTGCTCTTAGTGCAAATCAGTATTATAGCAGATAAGAAGTCATTTTGTGTCTACTCTGTATTCTATAGAGTACGCTGTATTCTGTATAGTACTTCCATTGCCATTCTTTTACTGCTCCTGTTTTCTATAGAGTACTCTGTATTCTGTATAGTACTTCCATTGCCATTCTTTTACTGCTCCTGTTTCAAGTATAGCATAACATATGTAAACCACAGGATGGGGATCTGTGATCCTCCGTCACATGCTTGACACACATACAGATGACAGGATTAATTTTGTTAGCCTTATCTGTAGTGGAAGTGAAAAATATGCAGGTGGTGAATAAATAGTATGAAGAGATAATAGAATTACTCAGCCTCATTAAATGGCTACACATTGTGCTATTTAGCAATGCATTCAATAGCCAGGTGTCTTGAGGAGCAGGTACAATAGATTAATAACTGTAGGGAGACTGCACACATCAAGGCAAAACTGTTGAGGGGATTCAATTCATTCTGCTCAGCACCATATGCACAGAGACATGAAACAGTTATTATTATGACATTATCTCAACTTGTCTAATACAGCTTTCCCTATACTTTCACTCAGTTCTCTTTTCTCTGTTATCCTCTCTTCTCTTCTTTTTGCAGGCTCTAAATCTACAAAGGAACATAACAAGATCTTTCAAATTGAAATCTCACACCTCTCAAGCCTTCTTAAGAAAGGAACACATACTATCAACAATACACATTAATCAGTTATAAATGAAAGTAATAACTATCTGCCATGCTCTTCTGCCTATTATCATAAGTAGCATGAAATTATAATTTAATAGTATGCAGTACTTCACTTCATCGATAAAAGTATCCAAGCAGCAAGGCATAAACACTAACAAGTGTGCAGCACAGTCAATTCTCATTGCATCCCCAGGACCTGAATCATTTTTCAACTGTAATGTCAGCTTGCCAAGAAGTAGAAGGGAGGAAATAAAGCTGCTTCTTCAGCCTCAGTAATACATGGGAGGGAAGAGGGCTGCCACTCCCTTAACACTGTCTGCCTGAAAAGGTGTCCTGTGGTGACCTGTGGTGTCTCTGGAAGTGATTCCACTCCTCTTCTGCTGCTACTGTTGTGGCTTTTTTTTCTTGTTTATTTGTCTGTTTTTCTAGTCCTATACAGCTGCTGAGAAAAGCTGGCTCTTACTTTTACCTTGGATATGAGGACTATCTCATGTTTGAATCTTAAAATGGCACAGTGCCCCATAGTCAGTGGCTAACACCCAAGCATTGCTCTTCTGGTACCCCGTTAGCAGCTTGGTGGTCCCTCAGCCAAGTTATTACCACGGTTCCCACTTACACGTGTATTTATCCTTACACATACTGTGTAACCCAATGAAAACTTTCATCTCACTTAGCTGGTTAGGAATTCTCCATCAATATATTCTATGGAAAATGCAATTTCCTCAACATAATGTTGTGGAACATTAGAAAAGATTTACTTTGACAAAAGTACAATAAAATATATATATATATTATTTTTTTTTTAATAAGGAAGTTGTTTTGGTATCCCCATCTTCTCAGGGAAGACTTTATCCATTAAGGGTTATTGCTGTCTACCTTCAGTTTTGACTGACAGGAATGGCATAGCCCAGCTCATAGAACCAAAGAGGTGAATGCAGCATTTGGCATTCAGTTGCTGTGCAACATTTTGGCAGCTGTATTAGTACTGGATCAAGTGAAAACATAAATATTTCCCCACTCCTAATTTTTTTTAAGCTGACAGCCCTGTGAATGCATTTTCATTTTAAACATTGTCAGTACACTTGAAACAATACATAAAAACCTTGACACCGGAGTTGTTTTCTTATTTTAACTTTGACAACCAAAACCATACCAGCAGCTCCGTTCTCAAAGCAGTTTACAAGTATGCCTACATGTGACATACAGTAACATGTACAGTTCCTATACATCTGGTAACACTGTTGTACTCAGCTTAGAACAGTAGAGGTGTTTCTCTAAGTGTTGGAATTTTGTCTAGATATAACCTTTTCCACACGAGACTGCACATCATCTGAGAGAGCGAGTTCTGGTCTCCCCCATCATTTATGCGTGTCTGTAACTGAGTCATCTAGGAAATTCCAGGCAGATATTTCCTGCATCCTTACAAAAGGAGAGAATGGCAGATGTAGTAATAAAAGTAAGAAAAATTATAATCCAACAAAAGTCGCAGGAAAGTGGAAGAAAAAATTAGAAAAGGTTCAAGGTTCTTCCTTCTCACAGAATTATAACAGGACTATATTAGCTCTCGATCCTATTGGAAATTAAAATCTACATTGCAGTGGTTAGAGGATGCTTTCTCAAAAGATTTCAGTGACCAAAGCTGAAAGAAACAAATACAATTAAAAAAAAAAAAAACACCACCAACAACAGATGAGATGGATCGTTCACTCACTCCCACCTGTTGAGATGGGAGAGGGAATCAGAAAAAAGAAAAAACTCATGGATTGAGATAAAGAGAGCTTAATAGCATAGAAAATGAAGAAATAATAACAATAATAGAATGTAGAAAACATTTTTGGTTCTGATACTAACTCAGCATAGATTTGCATCACATAGAGCTCAGTGACATGTTTTCAAAAACTCAGTAGCACTACTAATGTCTGCAGTGTCAAATTACCATACTACCTAGTTCTTAAGCAAAGAGATCTTATGAATTTGTTACTTGAAAGTGAAGTCCAAGATGATTTTATTAACAGTGTTCAATTTTGGGCCCCTCACTGCAAGAAAGACATTGAGGCCCTGGAGTGTGTTCAGAGGACAACGAAGCTGATGAGGAGTCTGGAGCACAGGCCTTATGAGGAGCGGCCGAGGGAGCTGGGATTGTTCAGTCTGGAGAAGAGGAGGCTCAGAGGTATCCTCATCTCTCTCTATAACTACCTGAAGGGAGGTTGTAGTGAGCTGGGGGTCGGCCTCTTCTCTCTTGTAACTAGTGACAGGATGAGGGGGAATGGCCTCAAGCTGCACCAGGGGAGATTCAGGCTGGATGTTAGGAAATACTACTTTTCTGAAAGAGTGGTCAGGCGCTGGAATGGGCTGCCCAGGGAGGTGGTTGAGTCACCATCCCCAGAGGTGTTCAAGAAATGCTTAGATGTTGTGTTGAGAGATATGGTTTAGTGGGGTTATATTGGTGGTAGGTGGATGGTTGGACTGGATGATCTTGTAGGTCTTTTCCAACCTTGCCGATTCTATGATTCTGTGATTCTAGGCTGGGCTACATTCCTCAGAAACTGTATGAACTGGTTTAATGTGCTTGGAAAAGGGCAGATGTGACTATAGTGCTCCTTTTCACAGTGAGGAAAACTAAGGCATAAAGATATTAAATGTTTTCATAAACTCAGAAATAAGTATTAATAAGATTCCATTTCTCTCCATTATCACTCCAACCACCTGGTAATCCCAGCAGGTAATCCAGTTTTTGACAGAAGAAGGAAAATGTTTCTACTGGCAAACAATCCTTGTATTACATGCTCAGTTTTTGGCCAAGTGGTTGTGTTAAGTGGAAAATAGCAATTTTATGACAACTTCTCCTGTACCATTCATTTTTGGTGCCTGATTTTTAAAAGATTATTTATTTATTTATATGCAGTGTTGTATTAAAACACCAATTTCCTTTCAGTAGTCACTACACACCTTTTTAAGTTCCCCTCTTCAGCATATGATTCTGATTTTAAAAAGAGTAAAATGTAAAATAGATACTTCCTTTTTTCATTATGCCAGTTTAACATATTTTTCCTTGGTGACTTCAACACAAAGCAGCCTCAGCTAACTATACTACAACAACCATAGCACAGGCTGCCCAGAGAAGCTGTGGGTGCCCCATCCTTGGAGGAACCCAAGGCCAGATTTGATGGGGTCCTGGGCAGCCTGAGCTAGTGGGGGGCAGCCCTGCCCAGTGCAGGGGGTTGGAACAAGATGACCTTTAAGGTCCCTTCCAACCTAAGCGACTCTATGATTTTATGATTCTATGAATGGTTTGGTTTCTCACTTCAATTCTTTGTTGAATGCAATGCTAGTTGTTTTGTTAAGCTTTCAGTATAGGTTTTTTAATGCTACCTTGAAAAAATGTAATTTTCAGCTGCTTCCCTCCTGCCAAAATGGTTTTCAGTGAAAAGATTCTTTCTGGTGTACTTAGACCCTTTTGGTTTTCTGCTCTTTTCCTTGATTTCCTGGAGTATCGTCAGAGGCTGGCAGTGATAAATGTAATGCCTTGTTGTTTTGTGACATTAACACTATTAAACATAAGTTCTCATGAGCAACTCATTGCTTTCTCCCAGGGATCCAAGAAAACTTTGGCACAATACTGCTTCTTTCAGTTTGTGAAACAATGATTTTCAGACTCTGTGCAGAAAGTAGAACCAATAGAAATATAAATCAGCAAAAAAATAAAGACAGAAAGGATAGGCTGGGGGGAAAAAGACTCCCACTCACAGCCATTCTGGTGTTGTAATAGAGCTTCACTGCAAACAAAAATCAATTCTATAAGTAAATGCAGAGGAGTCCTCTATAGGCTTTTTACCATTGTAACTGTCCGTGTTCCACCGAAAATAAAAAAAAAAGAGGAAAAAAAAGGAAAAAAGATCTCCCAAGAATGAAAGCTTTACCAAGTTTTGGTAGACAGCAAAAGTAGGGTTAGTGATAAGGTCACAGCTTCTGCCCTGTCCTATTCTAGGTGTCAGTGCAACAGAAAAAAATAGCTGCCTCTGTGTTAGACTAATGGGAAGACTTATCATGTTAAAAATCTGAACTTATGTGCTAGAAGAAAAATAGCTGTTAGTTTTATAAAGTCAGCACTTTGTTGTTTTTTTTTTTTTTGTCAGTTTGCTTTTGACAGAACTCTTGTCTAAAAGCTGTGAGCACTGAACAAAAGCTATTTCTTGAGGAATGTTGGTCAAACTTTTTCTTTTTACAGGAAAATATTACATCTCTGAAGAATAAAAGAAATAGTTTAAGTAATATGCTGGCAGGTTGGAAAACAGTGCAAGGTTCATCCTTCCCAAACAAGCTCTGTGCTATTGCTTTTTAGCTTTGATGTCACATTTCTGCTTCTTCATTACAAGGACTCTTTTCTATCACATGTGGATATACTGAATAGCAGGGTGGTATAAAGATGTTCAAAATGGTTTGTACCAAGGGGCAAGTGCTGCCTTTCATTTTTAAATCTTGCATTGAAAGCTAGATCCAGAGCACCTGGCTAGCCCAAGTAATTAGCACCTTTTCTATAGAAGATTGTCCCCAAAGAAGGAGTTCAATTTGCATTACTGTGCACTCATTTTTACATTTACTCATGTATAACTGAGAACATGGTTCTCAGAGGCACTCAAGAATTTTTAATCAATAAATTCACAGCTGGAAAACTGCTTCCCTACCACAAGAAACACAGAAAAACCTTTGGGAGAGTACCCATACATGAGTACTTTTTCACTGCGAAGATTATTACAGTCTGATTAAGAACATACTTCATCCATGTGAGAATAAAAGCATGTTTAAAACAACTCTAAACATTTACAACAGTTCTTCTGTGTATGTGAAGTGGATGTGAACTGAAAATTCTCTTCAATTTGAATTAACTGGGTATGTAGACTTAACTGACAACTTCCTTTTTACATGTAAGTTTGTAAATGGGTGGCAAGCTAGACACAATCCTACAGAACATTATGTGTAAAAAAGAGGTAAATACTTTGAAGAACAGCCTATACAGAATTGTGGCTATTTCAGCCGGATTGGAAGCATGCTAATTAGTTCTAAAGCTAGAACTGATATACCACCATATTATATTTCAATCACTGTGATGTTTGCCGAAAGTATCTTGAGTCAATACTTGCACCTGTATCACTTTAGAAGGGAAACATATGCAATAGAAGATAGCTTTTAGCTTAAGAAGCCATTGGATTCAACACTATCTGCATAGCTGGCAACATTCAAAAATCTGCTGTTGAAATTAGTTCAATCAGAACCATATTTGCAAAACTGAGTGCTTAATTTATACCTCCATCCAATACAATTTCTAAACCTCTATTTACATTAAAAAGAAGCAAATACATGAAAGTAAACATTCAAATGTATTAGTAATTACTCGTATTTTTAAATACTTAATTTCCAAAACCACTGCTTAAAAAAAATCAGCATCTGCTTTTGCAGCAGTTCGTTTTAAACTTGCGGCTTTGATAGTTTATTTCAGTGGTTCTCAAACTCTTTGAACCATGCATTCTTGCCATCATACTCTTAATTCGGAATTATATAAAGATTGTATTGTTATGAAACCCACCAAAGACCATTTGTGGCTACAGACAACGATTTGGGAACTGATAGTTTATTCTCCTGCAAATACCTTTGTTGTACTAATGTAGTCTGCTGGAATATGGAATTGATGACTTTGTTAATGTCTGCTGCCAGATGTTTAGTCTGTGTATTTTCATACATCTTGTTTTGGAGCTAATTACCTATGAGATAGTTAAATTCTACAAGGCTCACATCTCTTTGAATGGCTGCAAGTAAATTGAACTGAGCTTGCATTTCTCTTTACACAAAAGTCTCTCCAAAACTGCTGCCAACCAACATAGAAGAGAGCACAAATGAATAGTACAGCGTAAGATGCGATGCTGATTAGAGCATAAGATCAGGCTTCTAATGACTGGAGCACCTGGACTTCTGGAGCACGAGCCCAGCATGACTGCTGATTTCCCCAAAATCCATTCTAGTTCCAAAATAAGCTACTCCTCAAAAATTAAATTTCCAGTTAAATTCATACTGTGCTCTAGAAAAGAATTCTTCTGGAGATAGATAGCAGAATTATTAAACAAGCAGAAGGGACTGTACTTTTTTTCTCTTACTTATTACCTGAACATTTAAAATGAAATGTATAGTTACACTTCTAACGTGAAATTTACTCTTGTATTTACTCTAGGTTTTAAAGAGTTCCAAAATAAAAGACTACACATTATTTTCTTTCATCTTCATTATTTATTTTTGTAAGCTGCTAAAGCTGTGCTTTATTTATTGCAAGTCATCCATGCATAATTCTCTGTAGTTTGGAAAACTGCATCTAACATTTTCACCCCAACTGTATAAATTGCATTGATTTATTTCTGACTCTGAGGCCTAAAACCATTTATTATAACAACAAAACATCCTCCAATTCTCGTGATCAAGGAACAAAGTCTACTCGTTTACTGTGTAGTGAGAATTGACAGATGGCCAAATGGGGTGATAGATTTGATTTTAATGTGTCTTAAGAGAGTAAATGAACCAAAGACAATCTTCATCTCATGTGAAAAGTTGGATTTTTGTGTGGCTTTTCTGCAACAGTGAGGTGCAGTTCTCACAGCACTTCATTGATTTTCCAACCAACCATGACCACTCAGATGGCAAAAAGCAGAGTCAAAGAATTTTTATAAATTATTTGGTTTTTTTTACTGTTTGTCTCCAACTGTGTAAACCGGCCTGAATATGCAGAACATATTCAGTGTTTTGTGTTTTTTTTCTTCTGAAAAAATCTTTTCATGTTTCATAGGTTATGCATTTTTAACTTTGCATCAGATTAAGAGGTTATGTCAAGAGAATCATTTACATCATAAAGATAATGAGAATAAAATTTCCTCACTTCTCCGCAGCTGTTATTTTAGCATATATCATTGATAATAGAGCACTTTGCGTTTCTTGCTTTAAACTTTGTGTAGGGCTGGATTCCAGCAGCAGGACATGAAATATAACACACAGAGTAATGCAATAAAGCCAAAATAAAGCAGATCACAGTAATATTTCCATGTAGTATTTTCAATCAACAATTTATTTGTAAGTACTGCAGCATCATTAGACACAGAAAAAGTAATTATATGGCGTGTGTCAAATACAATTAGTGTGTTAGTTAGGTAGAGCCAAGCGCGTTTGGGGACTGTTAAAGAATCTGTAATGCAGATACTTGAATGTTACCATATGAGATAAACACTTTCAACCACAGGCAGCAATGTCTGGGAACCAGTGGGCTTTAAGTTTTTAACCAATGTGAAAATATTTTATTTAAAAATTACTTTTGAACAAATTGGTGTTTTTTTTACAGTGGTGCGGATGCAATGAAAGTTGAATGGTACGATACAAGCGGAATTACTCATCAATCAGATGACATGTCATATGGTAACTCCTTAGGTGGATAACGCCACCCAAAATTGTGAATTATAAACAGCTGGGCATGTGCCTGGTCTACACTGCAGAAACCTTCTCCCTTTTTTGGTTCTCTGTGAGGAGTACTTCAAAAAGCTTTCATCTCATGGCTTACAGCATGTTCTATACTTTCACTGCTTATTTGGTAATAGTATTTTTATTGTATTTAGCATTCTGATATTTTGATATAAGCGAATCAGCTAACATAAAATCCTTCCCTTTTGAGTGAAAAACTGTGATCCTTTTCCCAGCTGGAGAAGTGGGCTGTTTTTCTTTCTGTCTCTGGAAGGAATTTGGAAGTTTCATCACGTCATTTATGTAAAACTTGTTTTTTAAACTGGCTTCACTTTGCAAAATCAAAGGCTACTTTTTTGGAAATGAGAACTGACATTCAGAAATATTTTTTTCTCTAATTTTTCACCTGCAAATCATGCTAATCTGACTTTTGAAGAACAGTCCATCATCTTTTCTAATTACCAGTCAGAAGACTATAGCTTTCAAAGTGCACTGGTGAATTAAAATGATCACCGTTTTTTTCTTTGGATCCTCATTTTTCTGATCACCTACATATGCATTGTCATTCTTCCAGATTTCTTAAAGAAATTATGGGTGCAAAAGAGTTTCTCTTTTCATTGGAAAGTTTTTAGAAAAATAAACTTCAGAAGGGCTTTAGATGTAGTGCTAGGTGTTCCAGTGAAAGACTGAAAGAAAGCATAAAAAATATGAAAGTAAAAATTTTGATCCACAGATTTATATTCTCAATCCAATCCTCTCATTCATCCCCAGGATAAGCTGCCTACTGGTATGCCTACCAGATCAGGCCCCATAAGCAAGATGAGCATGTTTTTACAGACCTGGAGTAGTGCTGGCATATCAGCAATAATAGATGAGTAGAAAGAAACTATGCTGGGAATCAGGCAGAAGTTGTAGGAGGTTTCAGTTTTGCAAGGTCACATGCATCTGCCTCATCTGGGCCTGTACTGTCACTGATACTGCCTGTAAATCAGAGCAAAGAATTCTTTGAAAGGAAAAAATCAATAAGACTGTGTGAATTAGGTGAAAGCATAATTTCTCAAGTCAGATGAACTGTGAGAAAAGATATCCAAGACCAAATTTAGCTAACCAAGAATACACAATGTAGATACCTCCATGCATTTTAGTCTTCTATTATCCCTTTATCAACAATGGGAATAAAATAGGATTCTCTGCAGATTGTTTTATCTCCAATCCAGTTTTCAGATCAACTTCTCTCTCATACATACAAAGATGTGACATTAAGTGTGATGAGTTATCTTTCTAGTTCATGGGTTGCCAAGATGGAAATCCAGTCAAATCCAAAGGTGACTTCCGCATTTTGGGGCCTCAAAGAATTAAGTGCACTCACTGAACCTGTCTAAAGTTGTTTTTTCTTAGATTGTGATTTTTCTGTGTAATTAATCAGGAATTTAACATCCAGTCTCAGGGTAAGTCTTGCTGTGCTCTGGGTACATCCTGAGGCAGAATCTTAGGTACCATGCAAACTATGAAATACTAATTTTGGCTATATTTATCTATATAAAATTCTTCTCCCCTTTTAAAGAGTACACTGCAATCATTGTTTGTTATCATTTTGTGAGATTGCCTTGGAGTACGGAAAATGTAGTATCATGGAGGAAATATTTTAATTCTATCTAGCTTGTGTCTATATCATGGTAATTTTTTTCAAGGTCTCTTATTTTACTTATTAGTACTGGCATGAAAGTATTTATCAGATTTTCAGTTAAGGTATGCAAAGTCCTCTTTCCTTCTACTTCGAAAAAATTCTGAGAATCTACTGATTCTTGAAGGACTTGTCACTGTGAATGCAACACACTGTTTAGTTCTGTAGCGTACTGTATAGTTACCTGTTCATGCCTTTCAATTTGTCTCGGAGCAAAGTTTTGTTATTTGTCAGGCCCAGTTCATATTGTTTGGAACAATGCACAATGCTAATGCCATGACATTCAGACTAAACAAATGGCAATAATTTTCAACCTCACTAGTTATTTGGATATATCCAATTATTTGCATGGGCAAATGCGTCTGCATATATGTATAAGTGACTAATAATCCCTATCTTGTTATTGACCCATCATCTACCCTCTGATTGAACTCAATAGGAAATATTCATGCAGAATAATTGTGAAATCAGACTAAGCATATAATTAAAAGATTATCTGTAAAAATTAGAAATTTAAATACAGAGACACATGCACAAGTTATGTTTCCTGAAATATCTCTGTTGTTGACAGGAAGAAGAACGTTGGTTCCAGTTTCTACATTTTGAAAACTCACATGTCTATTCTCAGTTCTGTCTGTTGCTCCACAGTAACCTGAATCATATAAAATAATTTTCAGATCATATTCTAGGCAATGTTGCTCTCCCTAAGAACACAGTTTATGTCATAAAGTGTTTTTATCCCAGATAAACTCCCCAAATATTCCTTTGGAGCCACTGACATGAATGCTGTTAATGTTTATTTACTCAACAATAATCTTTACAAATCCTTAACAAGCTGGTTGTTACCACTGTGTAATTTCTCATTTGGTAGTTAATCATGCTGATAAAATGCCTAACCCAGAATAGATCCAATAAATCAGTTATTAGCCACAGTAAATGCCAGCTTAGAAGGAAACATCCTAATAATAATAACATAATGATAAACTGTAAACAACAAAATTGTTCTTAGTCTGTAGAAATAAAAGAAAAAAAAAAGAAAAAAATGGTGTAGCTTCATGGACATGTGATGTCTGTGTGTTGCGTTCAGTGATTCTGCTGGTACAGGTTTCAAGAGAGAAGAACCAGTAAGGCTGGAAGAGTGAAGCTAAACCAGAGTTACAGTATTATTTTAGGCTGGTGCAATGTTATCATCCCTCACTTGGTCATTTTCAATCTAGAGATTTATAAAAAAGATTTTGGTTTTGCTCAACCTAGATCTTCATAAGCCCTATTTCTCTTCAAATATGAGAAACTGTAGAAGTGTTTACTGCTGCCAGAGCTGGAGTAACGTGATGAGACTTGCTTAGATAAGTGAACATTCAAGAGGCAGAGGATAATAGGACTTAAATGACCATCAGGCAATAGTATGAACAAAGGAAACAGATTACTCAAGTAAGAGCCAAAGGACTGACAGTAGAGAGAAAAGCACTGAATGAGAATTGAGAAAATTTTCTGATGATAAAGTCAGGAATGTAGGACATGTGCTGAAGGATTACAGCCCTATTTAGATGAGTCATTAGTTGCCTTAATGATCCAGTCCTCCAAAATGTAAAAGAGGAAAATGCAAAGTCATAAATACTTAAAAGGCCTTTTTTATGCCTCTTTAAGCTGACAACAGTAATTCCCTGATATTGTACAAAAAAAGGAAAGGAAGATATAAGTGTAAATATTAACCTACTTTTATAAAATGGCAGTTACCAAGGCTTCACAACGTGAACTAACACAAATGAAGTCTACACATAAAAAGTTACCCCAAATGAATAAAATGCTAAGAAACCCATATTAAACTCATGAACTTATTATTATACTTTTGCATAGTAAGGTGGTGTTATACATTTCTTAAATTGCAGGGGTCATAATTTAATTAAGTGTAGGTTTATGTTATGAACTAACTTGCTACATATTTCTTTCATTCACAACAGTAACTACTGGATTATGTAAACATATCTAGAAGGGAAGAGACGTATTCAATAGCTAAGGGAAGTAAAAAGCATCTGGACAATAATGCATGATGATGTGTGTCAGGAAAACTAGCTTTTCATTAACCTCTCCCACAAATACAAACATGTCATACAGTGTGCATAAATTTGTAAGAGGATGATTTTAAATTTGCCTTTTATTTACTCAGCATAACCACTCCTTTGAAACCATTAGGATTTTTCTTGTACATAATATTTACATCATTTAAAAAATATGCATTGTTAACCCAATAGACTATAAAGACTCCATGCAGAGCAGTTCCTAGGGATCCATAACATAATAATGTTTTGGATAAATTTAGTTTGGAGTCATTTGAGTGCATTAGATGATTAAAAGTTGTGTATACATGCACATTACCTGATTTTGTTTTTAAACAGAGGAGCCATTTTCTTAATTCTTCACATCTATTCCAAAATAACATAAAGAGACATAGTGGTATGTGATATTACCCTGTAATTATGGGAGTTCTGTGTTTAGAGAGGGAAAAATGTTTTTCTTCATTTACAGTGTAGATTTATACCCAACAAATTAAAACAAGAGCTTATCAATAATTGTACTCATTGCACATTTTCTTAAAACATAAAATTACTAAATGCATAGTTTTCCCAGAAACTGAAGTCTTCCACTCAGATCTCTCACAGTCAATTCATGTGATTTCATGTTGGGTTTGGTGGGATTTGTTTAAGGCCTTAAGTTCTTAAGGCCTGAAGTTCAAACAAACTTTTACCTGCTATATTGTGTTAGTTTTTGTCCAGAAAATACGCTTACTTACCTTTGCAAAATACTGTTAGCAGCACACTTATATGAGAGCAATTTACCTTTTTCACAGTAAAAAACCAGCAGTTCAGAGCTTCTTTATTAAAACACAGATGAGATATGTATACCTTGTTCAGTAATCTTTGTCACAGCACATGCAGGTCCACACTCAGAAAATGAATAGTGATTTATGTCCATTGGTCAAAAGACCTTCTCAGCACATCAAAACAGACCCCATCGTGCCTCTTAAGTAAAAAATATAAAATGAAACAGAAAAAAATCAGGAGCATAGTCTTTTGGCAGCGTAGCCAGAGAAATGTGAGATTGGCCCTTAAGGGAATTCTTATTCTCAAGTGGATGTAAATGTATTCATCAATGCAAAGAAATGCATAGTGTGTTATATACACAATACATTAATAAATAGCCACGCATTAAAAAATAATGAGATTTTCTACAAAACAACATCCTGTGGTGTTTAGGGTCATAAAAAAAGACAGTAAAGGAAGGTGGGGAGGGAGATTATGTGAAAATCTGATTAAAATACTGAAAGCCTATCCTATATATAAGATACAATAAATATTTCATCAGCTAACTGTAAACAAAAGAACAAGTGCAGTAAAATGTAATTAAAAATGTAAAAGTGAGGAGAGAGATTTATTTTACCACAGTGATATTAATATTAGAAATAATATGTAAATAGGTATCACGATTCTGCTGCAGACACAGTGGAAAATGGCTGTTCATTTTCTATAATGAGCTTTCATCTATTTCTTTTTTTTTTACTATCATTTTAAGTAATTTCAGTGATTTATGAATAATGATGCCCTCAGTCATTGGAAAGCTCTAACAAAGCTTCAAATTCAGGTATTTCCCATCAGATATTCTTTCCCTTTTTTATGATTTTTGTTTTGAGACTGAGCAACGGATTTAATGACAGTGCAGAACATTTGGCAGAAACATGAATTGTTTCACACTTTTGGCTTGTCATGGAAAGAGGATGAGGCATCCTTGTGGTTTGTGAGTCACAGCCCATGATATAAGACAGAGAGGTATTCTGGCTCAGCTGTAGTCGACACACCACAGGCACGACAACTCTTAACATACAAAGCACAGTGCCAGTACATGCACAGCATTTCTATTTTCATCTCATCATACTTAAGTCTATGGAACATCTTCCTAGCAAAGAATCCTCTCCATAAAGACTACCTTTTAAACAATTGGTACTGCCAGGGAAATGAAGTTCTGGTTCTGCATCTGGCTGGCATTGTTGCTGCTACAAAGTACCAGAGGCAATTCCTAACAATTAAGGAAAAGCTGGCTTAATGAATAAGAGAATATCATTGAAAAATATATCTCCTGGTAAATAATTGCATTTCTGCTGTCCACAGTGTCAGGCTGTAAGCTCTGCTTATCCACAGCTTAGAGGTGGCATAAAATTGCAGAAATTAAGTATTTTGTCCTATTTTTGAGATGTTGCAGTATGGATCCAGATGACGGCCTCAAACTTAAAAGTGCTACTTATTTAGACATCACAGTTATACAAATACTGGAAAGGATTCCTAATTCCTATGAATGTGCACATTAGATTTAAGTTAGAAACATATCACAAATAAGCTATTAGTGTATAAATGCAATTTCAGTATAACAACCACCTCTGATAACACAGGCAATTTAATAGATCAAATTCCTTCTTCTTCCAGTAACTTCTTATCCTTTCGGTTCCAACTCATTTTCAAATACCCAAGGGGAAAAAAAGACTACACAGCATGACCTAAAAGGCTACAAATCTGGGCTATTTTAGAACAAAGTAAGGTTAGAGGAACAGTACATTTTCTATGAAAATGTAGATTCATTGAAATCAAAGTGCTGGAAGGGAAAAATGTCAATGGGAAAAAGCTGAACTAAATAATTTAAGCTTTCTCACTTCATTATCTAATTCTTTGATATATTGAAATAAAATTATTCAGCATTACCAATATGCATTCTACTGATTCTTGAATGAATTGTCTTAAATTTTGTATTCTATAAGAAATATTAACTATTCTTCCAAATCACTTTCTTTTGTTATTTTAAATCTCTTCTACCAGCTATTCCTTTCCTTTTTCAAAACACTAGTGAATTTTCTGCTTTACTTTCTTTCTTGAAATGTCACACAAGTGAGATGTATATTGTAGTTACCTTCTCAATGCCAAGTGAAGCAGAGCCAACCATGATGGTATAATTCCTGTAGCTGTTGTTAAGAAGGAATGCAGAGTTTGACTCTCAGACTTAACATGCTTTGCTATAACTCCCTGGAACTCGAATGCAGAGACTTTTCAAGTTTAATAAGGCTGTACATGAGGTCATTGGGTCACACTAACAGGTCACATAATGGACCAGGGCTGTCACAGTCCCTATGAAAGTGTATAAAAACAGAGGAAGAGAAGGGGAGGAGAGGGGAGGGGAGGGAAAAAAGAAAAGCAAAGCACTTATGATATTTAAGACATATTGCCAAATTCCTTTTTGTTGAGCCAGAGAAAGAAATGAAGTTTGTGCAAGCAATTTCTTATGACATTTTTTTTTTCAAAATAAATGGTCTGAGGTAAATATTTATCAATGTTTATGATCCTGTTGAAGCCAATAGAAGTCATGCTCATGAGTTCTAGCATGAGATAGCATGCATAACTGATCTGGACAGTTTGCAAAGCATGATAGGTATTTTGCAAAATCTGTCTTTAAAAAATGTTCACCACTATGTATTTCTCTGCTGAAGGCAGAAAACACATGAATATTTTTCAGGAGCTGAACATATTCCTTATAATGTGCTCAGTGCCCAGTAAAGTTTACTAGTTTGTTTCAGCTGTAACATCTAAGGTACTGGTCAACCAATGAAAAGCTCCAGTGAAAAGCTCACAGTAAAGTCACTTTCCTCCACGTGTGTTTTAATATTATAGTACTTTATCACTATCTGGGAGATTGCATTCCAGAGCACTGAGCTCAGTAATATTTGTGAGGGTCATTCTCCCTCTCATTCACTTGTCATGAAAAAATAATATGTTCAGTGTGATATTTTCATCTGGTAAGATCCTTGTTCTTATTATTTTGTTTTTAATATGCACTTAAGCTAAACATTTATATTAGTAAAAGTAAGATCTAACACAAATTCTTGGCATTTGTTGAGGCTGATGATAATACTCAGCCTTGTGGACTTCAAACCCAGTGCCAAGGGTCAGCTCCCAAGATAGTTCTAAGGTGTTAGCCATTGTATTCCTCATAGACTCTAGGTCACTTTTTCAGATTTTTCTGGCTGAGGCAACAGAGTATCTTTGAAGAAAGACACATAATCTTATGTAACTAAACTGAAAATAGAAAAAAAAAGAGAAGTAATGAAAGCTTGATTTCCAGAATTTGGAATTAGTATTGAGAGAAGATGTTGAAAATCACAAAAGATTTGTAAGTTGGAGTATTAAACTCCCCTGCATTTTTTTTTTAATGATATGGTATGCAGGACAACTGATGGAAGGCTTTCTATAAAAAAAAGATTGTGCTTAGTTACTGTAATGTAATTACAAAAAAAAATAAAAGGATAGCAGTTAAAATAGAAGTTTTATAATATGACTTTCTTATTGTTTCATCTCACTCCAAAGCAAATCCACTGGATGTCACCAATGATACTATGTTGTTGTGCTAATATGAAAAGTATTGGTTATGTATGTTTAAATTGTACTAAAAATATCTCCTTAGAGCAGAAAGTCAACATTAAAAATGCTATTTTGTAAGTCCGCTGTTTTTTAATATATTTCAGAGAAAACATTTCAGGAAAAAAAGAATGGAAGGATGGGAAAGAAAGTTAGGAAGTTAGGAAGAGAGGAAGAAGGAAAGGAAAGGAAAGGAAAGGAAAGGAAAGGAAAGGAAAGGAAAGGAAAGGAAAGGAAAGGGAAGGGAAGGAAAGGAAAGGAAAGGAAAGGAAAGGAAAGGAAAGGAAAGGAAAGGAAAGGAAAGGAAAGGAAAGGAAAGGAAAGGAAAG